>NC_056737.1:1401795750-1401823250 GCF_019279795.1 Protopterus annectens
TTTCTTCACTGACGTCTTGCTTTTCCAGCAGTAACACTGCTCAGCTCAACTTATTTTATCTGCATCCTAAAATGATGCAAAACCTACAACGTGAAGAATTCTGAAAGCAATTGCCGTCAGTAATGAACTATACCATATTGCTACTATATCTGAATGCTCACTTCTTGTCTGATGCATTGGCTTTGAAGTTATAAGACAGCCTAAAGAATCAAATGGGCTACTACTACCTTTGCAGTCAATATCTTGCAGATCTTCTATCAATGATGTTACTGAACAAAAAAACAAAAATAAAAGTGTCAGGTATGGGATTAAAAAAAAACATTTTCTGATGTGTTTCAGCTACACCAATGATTAACATGTGCATCATGCTAACCTGGACAACAACAAAATATAAATACATAAAACTATTTGATATTTGCATTTGTACATGTTTATGCAAGGAAAACTTAATACTGCAGTAAGCACACCTCTCAATTGTACAGATTTTCACAGAATGTCCAGATTTTTGCCTCATATTTTTTGTGTGTTCCTCCTAAAATCTGTACTTTTCTGGCAAATAGCTGAGGGTTGAAGTTGTTAAATAATGATAAACATTTGAGTTTAAGACTCCACATCCTTCAGAAATGTCATGCTAATGCAAAATCTATTATTCTATCAACTTTGTAAGTTTGTAAGAGCAATATTTAAAATCTGTCCCTACTTGTTCCCCCATCATTTTAGGCTTTGTCCAGATTTTTTGCTCTAAGAGGTTGAGAGTGAGGTATGAATTCTGGATAGGAATATGTGCTTTATGCACAGTCTTCAAGTTTCCCTTAAAATGTCAATGAACCTCACATTATCTTGTCTATATTCTCCTGATTTGACAATCTGGCTAGTGTTTTTTAGTTTTTCCTTTCTTGTCTTACCTTTAGTACAGCTTCAACATTATCCGTACTAAACAAACTGTATGAACAATCATATGTTACTACCTACTATACTTTTAATTATATTTCTAAACCACTATGCTTATCTAAATATCTTCTGCAATCACATATCTGCTATATTTTATAACTGTGTACACCACAACGCTCATGTAAATATCTTATGTATAGTATGTTAACAATTGTTCTGGAGCTTTTCTCCCTGGGCCTCTGCTGAAAATGGACAGCTTTGTCCAGTCGGACCTCCCTGGTAAACAAATGTAAAATAAAAACAAATCTGACCTTTATGTGGATTCAAAAAAAAAAAAGTACATCATGTAACAGAAACCAAACAATGGCTCTCTGTGAATTTACTATACTATTCTGTAACTGAATACACATTGCTTAATGTTAACTGAGAAAAAATTAAATAAAAATACAGTATGACAGGGGAAAAAGATAATGCTTTATGATTTGTAAACTGCTCATAAATTGTCACAATCTTTGAAGTGTATAAAACACCTCCTTCTAACCTTTAGACTCCAGAAAAACAGCTTTTCTCGATACGCAGCAATAAAGAATCCAGCATATAATAAAAATGCATACACACCAGAACATAACAGTTAAACATACTGTGCATGTCTCTCTGCATATCTGTAAATTAGTAGGTCATGTCTTTTTAAACCTGTAGTAAATGTTATGTTCTCCATGACAAAGTAATGTATATAGTTCTTTGCATACTCTCACCTTAGTGAACTGCTTGCAGAAGAAGACAATGTTAATCCATCCTGACTGCGACCAGTACAACACTTCATTAAAATATCTATTAATCTACTAAGAAAACAGATTATCCTGACTGCGAGCAACACAACAGTTCATTAAAATATGTATTAATCTACTAAGAAAACAGATTTCTGCCTCAAAGTAAGAAGTAATTAAAAACAGTTAACAACAACAACTCTCCACTTTGGTCTGACATCCTGTAATTTGTAATGCTAGCCACTCTCAAAAAATATATGTTTGGGACTTCCTTATCAATTAAGGTAGAATGAAATCACCAGCAAAAATCATCACTTCTTGAAGATATGACAACAATGCAAACAGCACAACATAATTATATTGATAAGTACTGCAAAATATTTTATTTGCCATTTCCTATTTAACCAACTGCATAAGGGGAGAAGTTGGAACACAAAGGTGAAGCAATCAATACCTTTATTTGGCCAAGATGGATTTTACAATGCACCTACAGGAGCTTCACCTTTAACAGGGTCAGGCAACAGCTACTAAAGAAACAAAACCCTACGTTTAATAAAATAAACATATCTAATTAGTCACATTTCATATTTTGAAAGTTTACTATTCCAAATACTAACCCATCTCTAAACTTGAGTGCAGCGTCATATTCTAAGAAAAAATATATAAAAAATATTTATTCAGAAAGTGTAACAACCTGTAAAACTTAACCAGCAGAAAATGTCTTGTCACATCAGGACAAAGTCCAATAAAAAGTGTTCCAAATTTCAAACCAAATTATTTATATGTAGCACAATTGAAGTTATGGAAACTCCCAATCCCACAGTGTCTGAAAACTTACATACTTTAAATAAAAAATACTAGTAACTACATGTAAACATTTGAAATATGCACAGATAGAAAACAGTAGCACAACTCAATCTGGTGCAGGCTTGTATTTCAGCAGACCGCAAAAAGTTCAGGTGTACATCAAAACACTCCAGCTGAAACTAATGGTTAACAGTTGTGGCACAGTTCTCTAACAAGGGGTGGACGCAGGAGCAGAGCAGAAGTACTACATACTACTACAGAAATAACGGGCGACTTCTGACAGGCCAAAATTAAATCAGACTCTAGCAGTTATACCTTCAGTAAGGCCACCTCCAGGCAGGCACTAGTTAGCATGGATGCCGATACCACTCTACCCCTAATGGCCGATAGCAGCCCCATAAAAAAAGTAAAACTGACAGTATCGTTCCCTCGCAACATGCACCAAAACTGTGCAACAGGCAACTAGGACACAACTATGTTCTAGTTTCAATTGTTAAAACATATACATTTACACAATTACAATAGTTTACATACATTTCTATTCTAAGTTGGCAGGGCATGCTGTGGTTACATTTTAGCTCAGTACTTTACACCTTTACACACACTTCTGTATGAATCATATCAATATTCACAAATGACAGAATTATTTACAAAATTCCAGATATCTGGGCTGTCAGTATTTCCTTTTGTGACAGCATATTTTCCCCTTTCTACAATTTTATGCAAACCTCAGATTATGCATCTGAATCCTATATAGAATAAATATGTGCAGCAGAAGATAGAGTGTTTGAGACAAACGTCCCATCAAACAATAAGAATTCAAGGACAGATTGTTATCAAACCTGGTTTAATCACTAGCTTTGAACACAGTCCCTGATCACCCTGTCCTAATTTTTCATTAAGACACTATGCCATCATGCAACTGTATCTACTGCTTGTGACATCCAGACCAGTGTCCTACTTGTTACCAAGTCAATGTTTTCCAGGTATATGACAGGGCCAGAACCGTACATATCTAGTTTTGCATTGAATCTCCTATTTATAACGACTGAAACAGACCGAATTTGCAAGATTGGCTTTGTTTGATTGATGTCCTTTATATCCTCAGTGGACAGAACTAATCCTTTTACCAACACCTTCCCCTTCAGTTTTACCCAACTGCAGATATTAAGTTGCACAGTATAAACTTGCTGAGAACTTACACTTTATGAAGTTTAATTTCAGTGTCATTTTCCAATCAAAAGGACTGCAAAGGTTCATCAGTTATGATAGAGCCACAATTAATCCCAACAGAACTGCTAAGACTGTATATTGTAAGGAAACACCACTTTGTCTCCTTCATGCTATTCAGTACAGTTTTCTGTTACTTCCCAGTCTGTATACATTCCTATCAAACTTGATGTCGCTTCCACTCAAAGACTGTTATTTACTTCAGTTTTTTCATGAATGCATTATAAGTGTATACATTTAATTTTCCCATTTGCTGGCAACTTTCTCTTCTTTTTATTCCAAACAAGACTAAAGTATACTCGATGATTTATCCAAACAAAATCTGCTCGTCTGCTGAATAACGTATTTCCTTTACTAATATAGTTTCAGCATGTCACACCATCAGCATCTATCACTTGCCCAACAACTATAATACAATATACAAATCTTATGAAGGCACAATGTATGCATTGCCTTGCTTACACGACATACAGTTACTTACAAAGTCATATCAATAAAAAAGTAGTAGAGTGGAGAAAGATGTTTGTTTAGCTTAAGATATGAGGAATAACATTCAAATCTTTACTGTAATGTCTAAATATCAACACAATACTATCTACTTGCAAACAGCAACCTACGGTTTTACAGAAAAGAGGAAAATCCCAGGATGCAAAAACTCCATTACCAGCCTCAGTAAGAAGCGGAGATCCCTCATAAAATCCTCCAAAGCCAGTTATGAAAATAAAATCGCCAAAGATTCCAAAGACAACCACAAGGCATTTTCTAACTATGTCAAGAATCTAAATGGCAATGTTCAGATCTGCACTGAGCTACAACAGAATGGCATTAAATATACTGATCTCAAGGATATTGCAAATATCCTGGCAGATCAAATCAGTGCCAACTTCACCCCCCTCTCACCCCCTAAACGACCCATCTCAATACTGGAAGATTGCCAAAGTCTGGTAATAACGGCCACACAGGTAAAAAATGCACTCTCCAAAGCTAAGAATACAGCATCCATGGGACCAGATGACATCCCGGGCTGTGTATTACATGAACTACAAAATAAACTGGCACCTCACCTAAGTGTCATGTTTAATCATAGTCTCACCTCAGGCTTTGTGCCCACTGAGTGGTGCACAGCTACAGTTATCCCACTCCACAAGGGGGAAATCCACTTTGGATCCCAGGGAACTACCACCCCATCAGTCTGACGAGCCTGATCTGCAAGGCCATGGAACATATTATCATGGAACTTATAAACAAACACATTGGCAACCTTCAAACACTGGACCACCCAGTTTGGGTTTGTGAAGGGCCGATCTTGTCTCCTGAACCTGATTGACTTCTTCGAATCAGTCTCCAGAGCCGTGGATGAGGGTAAGGCGTATCTGGACCTCGCCAACGCTTATGACACCATCCCCCACTCTGAAATCATAGCTAGACTTACTAAGCTGGGCATTAATCCCTATGTCACTCGATGAGTTGCCACCTGGCTTACTGGCAGAACCCAGATTGTAAAAGGAGCCTACTCCAAATCCAGCTCCAGACAAGTGGAGTACCTCAGGGTTCAGTCCTGGGACTGCTCTTATTTGGCATCTACTTCTCTGACGTACAGGCCAACACTAATATTTGGCATCTACTTCTCTGAAGTACAGGCCAACACTAAGGGACTCTGGCTAACAAAGTTCCCAGATGACTACAAACTAGGAGCCATTACTGAATCCCCAAATTATGTGGATACTCTACAAAAGGGCCTTACAGAAACAGATGCTTGGTGCCAGAGCCATGGGCTCAAGCTCAATGCCAAGAAATGTATGGTTATCCCCTTTGAGAAAAAGCATGTACCTGTGAATTATCACATAGGTGGTAGTACACTAAACACCGAAAGTGTGATAAGAGACTTAGGGACACAGGTGGACAGTGGTCTCACCTTCAATAACCACATCACCACAACAGTCAGGAAATCCTTTTATGTGGCACACCTCATCACTAAGGGCTTTTCATCCAGAAAAATGGAGGCCATTGTCCCACTGTACTCATCCCTCATTAGACCCATTATAGAATACAATGCCTCGTTTGGTATGTACCTCTCAAGACATCTGCAACAACTGGAAAGGCTGCAGAAATACCTCACTAAAAGAATCACAGGCCTAAAGCAGATTCCCTACGCTGACCGCCTTAAAAAAGTCCAGCTATACTCTGCTTAGCCTACAAGGCCATGTCAAACCCTGAGCTGCTGGACATGCTGCACTTAAAGATATCCCAATCCCTCAGAGCCACACACTCCAGGGATCTAAACTGTGTCATCACAATAAACAAAACATGCTGGAGGGATAGATTCCTGACCCAGAGACTCCCCAGACTCTGGAATAGACTGCCCATACATGTCAAGCACAGCGTCTCTTTGGCCGTCTTCAAAAGGAACCTTGATGATTGGATGGGAGAAAGGAAATTCACCTCGGGGATCACGTCAGTCACCCTGCTAGACAGGGGTCCAGGGAAGTAAATAGTGTGGAAAGAAATACCCAGGGAATTGTTATGGCTAGTCTTGTATAGGTCCTAGGGCCGATAGCCTAGTACCAACCTATGAACTTATATAATGTAAAATGATTCTGTTCAATGTTGTGGCAGAAACTGGACCTCTGTGGACCACTCCTACAAATAAATACACAGTACATGAACCGCACACTTAAAACCATGCAAACTACATCTGAAAGGCTTTCAGATAGAAAATGAATGACTGGATGGATAAGATATAAACCTGCCAAGTTCCAAATGGAAAGAAGAACGCTAGAAATTAATGCATATTTCAGGAAAAATGTTGAAGTACAAGAAAAGGTTATGTCATAAGGCTGGCATGCAGGAAGATGAGAGTAATGCTAAGAATTTTTGTTTTTAAAAAAAGTGCTTGCCATGGAAAGATTCTCAGAAGTGTTGCAATGGGAGCAAAACCAATGTAGCATTCATATATGTATGGGCTAGACAGAAGAGTACCAAGAGTGTGCAGCTGCAACTGCTGCAAGTTGAACAGGCTGTTGAAATGCAGAAGTAAAACAAAGGAAGAGCACTTAAGTGGATATTATTTACTTATCTGCTGACATTTCTGTTTCTAAACACAGCTTAGTTAGTATATGCGGCACAGAAACAGGTAAGCAGCCATGTAAAATACTGTCAGTACACTCTGTTTGCAATGGGGTGTTGTAATGTAGGGGTTACTCTCCAAAGTGGCAAGCAGTAGCTTGCTCCAGTATCTGTGACTGTAATGGCTAACAGTGAATCCCCCCATTCTGTCCCAGCTATTAACGAGCTGTCATTCTCAGTGTGCAATCAGAAATCAGAGCAAATGTAAGATTTTAAAGGGCATCTTTCCAGTGCTAGTACTAAGCTGACCAACAGCAAAATCTAAAAACAAGGTACGTCAAACCTCAACAGAATAGCCCATCTTTCTTGGTGGGAATATCCGGGATAAGTTTTATAAATATACCTGCAGCAGAGCTAGTCACCTGGTGATGTGAACATTAACTGTAGGTGATGGTCACTGCTGATGTGATACCCCAACCCCATATACAAAATGGGAAAAAAGGCGGATGATGCAAGTGAACGTATAAAAAGAAAACAAATACATTATATAAATATATATATATATATATATATATATATATATATATATATTGCACATACATATACAAAACACACCCCTGTTACAATGCCAGGATGTTACAATATAAAAAAATGAGACCACAATAAATCATTTCAAAGCTTTTCCCACCTTTAATGTGACCTATAACCTGTACAATTCAATTGCAAAAACAAATAAATCTGTTAAGGGAAAAACTAAAAAAATGTACAATAAGCTGGTTGTATAAGTGTGCACACCCTTAAACTAATACTTAGTTGTTGTGCTGCAGTCAGAAAACATGCTACTTAAAATCTCATCTATTAAATATTGGGATCAGGTAAGGGGGGACAATAGTTGAACTTAATTGGCAGGAAGCAAAAAGGGTCTACAATTTAAGGGAAAGCTGGATATTGAACTATGAGGGCTTAATATTTGCTGAAAAGCATATTTACCTGGTGAATACTGCCTATAAATCTAATTAAGTAGATGTGTATAATCAGTCTAGAAGTGGAACTCACACTCCAAACAAGTTTATAAGTGACTTATATAGGTGTCTGGACCAAACAAATAAGAAAGCAATAAGAAATAGATAGGAAACAGGGAAGGAGTTAGGGGTTAACATGACTGAATAATTCTGGACTAGGGTTTGTACTTCAACTAGATTTGTCACTAAAAGAAGACTCAGGAAATTCACCTGGAAGTATCTATATAAATATTTTATGCACCAGGTAAAATTCAACATATGTACCCCATGAATAATGGATAGTGACAAAGATCTAATTCAGAGGAGAGGGGTTCTTGGCAGTATTTTTTAGGGTTATTGAGACCTGGAATTTTTCATGGGGCAGGAGAAGGAAATAGTAACAAAGATAATGTTGAGATATACACATTTAAAAAAGCAGTTTTTACTTGGTACAGATCTTGAATTAGAATTGACATGTTCTCATGGTTCTTAGGTATTCCTCATAACAGTAGCAAAGAATGCCGTAACAAAATAAACAAATTTAAAAAAAAAAAAGGAAAAAGAAGGAACACCCTGAAATCTGGTTGATAAAAAAGTGATTGCAGGAACTTACACAGCAGAAAAGAAGGGTTTAAAAGAGACACGTTTTATTCTAAATGTATAAGGAAATAGAGGTGATGGATTCAGAAAGATATTCAGTGATGTAAAATACAATGGAGTGAGGATATGTGGAAATCATAAGTCTAGGCAGTGGAAAAAGCTAGGTGCAAAGTAATAGGTATGTTGGCCTGTCAAGTACCTGCTATCAGAATACAAGAAATAGTGAAGTTGCCATCCATATCTAATATGATGCTGATAATAGGTCAGCATTATTTTGATTTATATAACTGCTGTTTTTTGTACATACCAGTTTGTGAAAACTAATAAATTGTTCAGAATTGACTGGTGCTCCACACTGACAAACAAATTTAAATAAAATAAATTAAGAAAAATAGTTTTCATCATAAAAAATTCTTATATACATTGAGGGGAGAACCATAAAACAAACCCAGTCAAAAATGCAACATAACGTTTCATCAGTGCACATAAACTCTTTACACTATTCATTTCACTGTAGTTTTATTTTAGCACACTTCTAATACTCTTTAGATAGGATTTTTCCAAAACTGACCAGAAAACAACCAGCACTTAAAAGTATTTTCTCTTTCCATCATCTTTAACATACAGAATTAAACCCACTATTTTTGCCATGGAAAAATGACCCTCAGCCTCAGTATAACACATAACACTCACACACCTACCTCTCACTTCGTCCCAGCAATCTGAACGTCCTCTGGAATTCAAATTCCCAGCAGGCGCAAAAGACAAAGCCATAAACCATGTCACACAGATAAAACAGGTGTTTGCGACCTGTTTTCGTCTTCTGTGTCTGTGCGACTGGACGAGACGCAAAGGGCGTTCTTAAAGAGGAACACCCTTTAAAAAAAACTTTTTTTTAAATTAAAATACTTTTAAAATACTTTTTTTTTTTAAATTAAAATATAATGAATTTCTCGGTCAGCCGTTTCCAGGGGGTGCAAGTGCACCCCCTTGCACCTGCCTGCGGGCGCCCTTGCCTCAAACCCATGCAGGTGGGGGTTATTCCCCCACACCCCCCCAACTAAATATTCCAACTCCAGGATCACACTACAGTGGGGAAAAGGGCAAATTTCCCCTTGTTGGCCACCTGGTTACTTACTCTGTGAAATCCTTTGGCATTCTGGTCATTCATGCAAGTCAGGTTTCAGTAATGTTGTCTCAGTAATGTCGTCTTCGGTAATGTGGTATTTACAGAAATGTGAAAAGTTTGCATTTCTACCATTAAACTAAAAGTAGCAATACAAGTAGTTAGTATCCCTCAAGCTGTAGAAATGAGAGTGCAAGTATCTGTGAAAGATTCTTGAACATCATCTAATACTTCAGTTGATAATGTACAATGTCATTTGGTTTTAGAAAATTAATATTGATATAGAAATGTTGCAAATCTTCATAATGGCTAACAAACAACTATCATATCTACACTGTAATGCAGAAAATACAGTTGGTGGCAGTGCATTTTTCTGTCTCACACCAAGACATTTCATACAATGCCATTCAGTAATATTTAGAGGTTCATAGGTAAGTATTAGGCTAGCTGCCCTTGCAGGCCATTTTAAGCCTAGCCAGTTTCACTTTTTGTGCTTGAAATAACCTATCCTGTTTGAATATAAATTGGCCTTGCCTATCCCATGGTCGATAATGATATTGATAATTTGATGGGACCCATGCATGACATAAGGCATTTAGAAGCTGCCACTGTCCATTAGTAGTGCAAGGGCAGTGCTCGGGTAAATATTCTGGTTCCAATTCATAGATCTAAGTTGCACTTGAAAACTGACAGAGATAAACTTTGTTTATCTGGATAGGGAGTCTGTTCCACAGCAGTTCTGCTTATGTTGAAGAAGAGGGTTAGATCCTTAGAACAAGTATTTCTGATGCCATTTGACTTGCTGATGTGCAGTAAATCCATCAGTATTCATTCGGAGGATGTCTTGTATGCCAGGTGCAGCTCAGCTCTTAGCAGTCTGTAGAATACCAAGTTTAATGATAAGGCTTTGAGTTGACCCATGTAGAACATTTTGTTTAGGCCATTTATCCTAATATAAGGTATCTCTGTTGGCATTCTAGATGTTGCATGTGTCTGGACAGATACATGTAAAAGGGGCATTATATTCAATGATTGGCCTAATTAGGGTTGAGTAAGGGGAGACAATAACATCCCTAGATCTAGACACAATAATTTTGTTTATAAGCTACCCAGTATAGAAGAACTTTCTTACAACAACCGACACATGTTGGTCAAATGTTAGGCCACTGTCCACATAACTTTACAAATCCTGATCAACTGGGTCAACTCTTAGGGGAGTATTGTCAGTTTGGTATTTTCCTGGGGTAGATGACTCCCCAAAGAATACAATAATGCATGTTTGGCATTTTGTTTCAGACCATGATTTTGACACCAGTTATTTATTTGAGCAAACCTTCCTGCAGTATGGCTAAGTAATTTGGGGATTCAATGACTGCTCCTAGCTTATAGTCATCTGCAAACTTAGTCAGCCAGAGCCCCTTGGTATTGGCTTTTACTTCAGAAAAGAAGATGCTAAACAAGAGAGAGATCTCAGCACAGGCCCTGAGAGACTCCATTGGTGACTGGTCTCTTTTTGGAGGTAACATCCCTAATCTTAATTTCTTGCATCCTATCTGTGAGCCAGTTGGTAATCCAGAAGGTGACATAGAGGATTATTCCAAGTTTATTTTCCTTTCTACTATGCATGAATAGGGAATTGTGTCAAATGTTTTGGCCAGGTCAAGGTGTGTGGTGTGCACCATTTTGCCTTCATCCATTGCTTTGGTGACCTTTTCAAAAAAATCTACCAAGTAGAGTAAGCATGACCTGCCCATGACAAATCCAAACTGTGACATGTTCAGTGTTTGGAGGTTCCCTATGTCCTGAATGATTAATTCCATGATAAGGCTTTCCTTTGCATATGAGGCTGATCAGATGCATGGGTCTATAATTGCCTGGGTCTGTGGAAAGTTCTCTCTTATGCAGGGGAATGACTGTAGCTGTTCTCCACTCACTTAATATGTAATATGTAATTCATTTAGTTATTTAAGTATGCACATCAAACAGACAAGCAATGCTAATATCCCCATTACAACGAATCCTAGACAAATATAGTAAGTGTAATTTTGTTACTGACAGCCTGCCTTTTGCTTTTCATCTATCATTAATTTGTAAATCACTTGGTTAAGGAAGGCGGCTCTAAACAATGTCATGATGCCATTAAGAGTTGCTGACAGCAAATGGAAATGCACCAAAATGTGCTATAGGCATATACTTGTTAAAAATAACCTTTCTGCAATATATGGATTTTCAAAGCCTTCATAAAGCTGACAAATGAGATGTATTCAGAAAGTCGATGAGGGAGTCAATTCCAAAACTTTGGGGTCTAAAAGAAAATGTGCATCTATCACATGCCTCCAATCTTATCAATCATTACTAATGTTTCACCAACAGGGCCGGACAAACTGGTTGGCAACAACAACAGTTTTAAGATATCCAGGATTCAGATCACATTGGAATTGATAGATTAAAAGTAATACAATGTATAGTGACTTTTAAACTGCCATGCTTTGCAGAAAAAATGCAATATAATTATAAATGAGACAAGCTCATTGATAGTTTGGCTTTTTACATTCTACAGTACTAAAGCTAATCACAATTAATATCTGCATGCTTTAGGCCGAGAGCAGCACAGTAGTTCAGGTGGCAGGATACCAGGGCATGGATGAACACAACAATGTATATTGAAGTAAGGGGTGTTTGATCTGTATAACATTCTGGAGATGGGAAAAAGCATTTTACATTTGCCTACACCTGGCCCTTAAGTAACAGAATGTCATCCAGAATATTTCCATGGCTTCATATGAACTCCAGTCCATCCTAATCTGCAAATAACTGTGGGTTAAATATAAAAATAAAAATAAACAAATGTGGAGGATTTATGGTCATACATGCCAACAAACTATTTGCCCTTGTTCTAGTTGTACTTCAATCAGCTGTCCCTCATCGAGGTAATCTAAAGAGGCATCAGAAGCAATTATTTACCCTTCGTGGAAGTTGAGTTAAAACTGAGTATCATTAGCATAGCAGAGATAGCCCAAACCCCTCTTTCTAATGACAGAGCTGAGTGGTACCATGTATACCATGAACAATGATGAAGTCAAGACTGAGCCCTATACAAGCCTGTGCCACAAAGGGTGTCTAAAGAATGCACTTGATGTTTGCGGGCACACTATCTGTGAATTATTAGAAAGGTAAAAAGCAAACTAATTGATGACATAGGGAGAAAGATGACATTGAGAATGAAGATGCTTAATCAATATTCTGAGATCAACTCTGTCAAATGCTGTCTAGAGATCAAGAAGGACCATGACTGAATAAAACTACTGATCCCTCACTACCAGGAGATAATTCACCTCTGTAGTCAAGACTGTCTTAGTACTGTGACAACTCCTGAAATCAAAGTGATGTAGATCGAGGAGGTCATGAGTAGTTCAAAAAGACTCAGACTGACTTTTGAATAATATTACCAGCAAATGAAAATCTCAGGATAAGGTAATAATTATCCATACCATGCAGCTCCAATGATGGCTTCTTTAGAACAGATGTGACAGTAACCTCTTTATTTAATGGTGGAAATATAAAACTTCTCAGGGAGAAGCACACAACTTGGAACATTACTGGTCTAAGGATATCCAGGCAAGATAGAATGATTCTGTTTGGTACGGGAATGAGTCTGTAGTGGGTATTATAAAAAGAAAAAATCAGTCCTATGTTTTCTTTCTAGCCAGCATGACAAAACTCTGAATGGCATCTTCCAGAGCCATATGCTTGGAATCACTGCCAATGTCCACTGCTGCAAACACATACTAAATGTCAACCTGTATTGGTGACAGAGGGATAAAGCCCTGACTATGGTTTAGGTGACCTGAATGCAGTTACTGGCTCAGATGCCTAACAGATCTCATAAGGAAAGATATGTTTGTCAAAACCTGGAGAAGGATGGGGCGGTTGGGTGGACAAGCACTGCACAGTCCCTCAGAAGAAGGGCAGTGATGCACATGTGCAACCTGTGGACAAATTTGGCTCAGCATGGCACTGTCTGGTGGTAGCTTTCAATGTGGGTCACTCTCCTTGGGAGGATAATTGCAGGCCTCCTCAATAGCACACATCTATGTCCACCTCATTCGAGGGAGTTGAGGCCATTACAAATACCCTCATTGCCATGATGCTGGCAATGACCTTAAGCATCCTCAGAGCTGCCTGAATGACAGTCCCTCCAAAATCTCCTGCCATGATCTCCGCAGTTCATCACAAAATTCTACAGTAATGGAATAAATGGGTTGTATTCAACTCACATGGGCTGGCTTAATGGCATTTTAACAAAAATCACATAGGAAAAGTACTCAGACTAAGTCTCAACTCTGTTCCAGTGAATCTTAATGGCATAGACCTGAGCAGCAACCTTACATTCACAAGCTTGATCAGCATTCCATGTCACAAACAAGCCTGGACTGCACAGCCTCTCCACAATATAAAAAGGCATAGCTAGTATAACTGAAGCCACATAAATATTAGCAGACAAGAAAATTGTCTTCTTACAAGACATTTCTGACAGTCAGAGTTAGCAATGGTGACACAGACAAAATTGTTCATTAAACAGGTCCCACAGTTTCCACCTCTTCTCTCCAAGTCTCCTGAGACTACAAAGCTCATGCTTGTACCTGAGTTCACAAGTCCCAGTCATCACTGGGCAGACAAGGGATGGTGCATGTTGGTGAAGAGCATTAGTCATATTCAGGTTATAGGCTATCACAAAGTGCACAGGGTCCTCAGCACTGCTGTTCAGTGAGAATGCACACCTCCAGACTGGTAGCCCAACATAGCACATCAGAGATACTACAGGTGCAGCTAACATTGGGTAAGACAGCGATTCAGGTCATAGCCTGCTATAGGTCCCCAACTATGTCCCAAGAATCACACTTCATGTTCCTAAGAACCCTGGAGAATATTAGGGTCCAACCTAACACTCTCTTAATAGACTGCTTCAACTACCCCTCCATTAATTGGGTAAACTACTCATGTGCCAATACACTTGCCCAATATTTCCTGGAGTTCATTAATTCCAATGCCCTAGAACAGGTAATTCTTACCCCCATTAGAGATGGCAACATCCTTGACCTGGTCATTACTAACATGGGCAACCATTGCTCTACACCAATAGTCAGCTCTTCCCTGGTTAGATCTGACCACAAACTGATCACCTTGGAAATCCACATCCCTCCTACCTCACCCCATCCCCATAAAGGTAACCACCATGAAAAACTTCTCCAAAGCTAACTTTGGGCTCCTAAAAACAGAGGTGGGTAACTTCACGGCACCCATGCAAATGCAGAATAGTTGTGTGACTGCAGACTAATGCACCAATGCACTGTAGGAACACGTACACAAATGCATGGATCTCGCCATACCCAACAGAACCAAGACGATCTCCTCCAAAAAAAGGAAGCCAATATGGTGGTCCCCTGTCATAAACAAACACTACAACAGAAGGAGGAAACTGATGCAAAATAAGGTGAAGTCCCAAGACTGGAAAAACTCCCTTATCAGCCTCAACAAAAAGTTGAGATCCCTCATCAAATCCTCTAACACTAGCTATGAAAACAGAATTGAAGCAGATAGCAAAGACAACACAAGGCCTTCTATAGTTATGTAAAGAATCTCCATTACAATACCCAGATTTGCTCTGAGCTACTGCACAATGGTACATCCTATGCCGAGCCAACAGATATTGCCAATATACTGGTCAACAGATTCAGTGCCAACTTTACCCCTCTCCCCCACCAAAGAACCAATCACAATACCAGTAGATTGCCAGGCACCCAGTATTACTGCTGCACAGGTTAAATGTCCAAGGCCAAGAATGCAGCTTCTATGGGACCTGACAATATCCCTGGTTATGTTCTACATGAACTACAGAGTGAACTAGCACCTCACCTGTGTGCCCTGTTCAATCACAGCCTCACCTCAGGCTTTGTCCATACCAAATGGTGCACTGCTACAGTCATCCCTCTCCACAAAGGAGGAGCTACTCCAGACCATGGGAACTATCACCCCATTAGCCTGATGAGTCTGATATGCAAAGCTATGGAACTCATCATCATGGACCTAATAAACAAGGATATAGGGAATCTCCAAACTCTGGATCCCACACAGTTTGGGTTTGTAAAGGGTAGATCACACCTGCTGAACTTGGTCGACTTCTTTGAGTCAGTCACCAGAGCTGTGGATGAGGGCAAGGTGGTTCATACAACCTACCTTGATCTGGCCAAGGCATTTGATGCCATTCCCCACTCAGGAATCATAGAAAAACTCACTAGGCTTGGCATCAACTCCTATATCACTAGGTGGGTTGCAAACTGGCTCACAGATAGAACCCACAGTGTGAAAGTAGCTGACTCCAAGTCAAACTGCTGACTAGTCACGAGTGGAGTCCCACAGGGTTCGGTCCTGAGTCCTCTCCTGTTTGGTATCTACTTCTCTGATGTCCAGCCAACACAAAGGGGCTCTGGCTGACAAAGTTTGCAGATGGTTGCAAGTTGGAAGCTATTATTAACTCCCCAAGTGATGTTGACATCCTACAGAATGGCCTCACTGAGACCAACGACTGGTGTCAGAACCACGGCCTTAAGCTCAATGGCAAAAAATGTGTCATCACCCCCTTTGGGAAAAACCTGGTTCCCATCAATTACCACATTGATGGTAGTCCACTGAACACAGAAGGCATTATAAGAGATCTGGGAACATAGGCTGACAGCAACCTCTCCTTTGACCACCACGTTGTCACTGTGGTCAGAAAGTCCTTCTCATTACTGAGGGTTTTGCATCCAGGAAGAAAGAGCTCATTGTCTCCCTCTACTCTTGCCTCATTAGGCCACTCATCAAGTACAATGTCCTATTTGGCATGTACCTCACTAGACACTGCAACAACTGGAGAGGCCACAAAAGTACATCACAAAGAGGATCCTAGGCCTGAAACACTTGTCCTATATGGACAGACTCAAAAAACTCCAACTATTCTCTGTCCCATATCACCTACTTAGAGGTTATCTCTGCTTGACTTACAAAGCCATTTCTGACCCAGCATTGTTAGAAATGCTACATCTAAAGAAATCCCAATCCCTCCACACCACACACTCCAGAGACCTCAGCCTCATTAACACAATTAACAGAACATGCTGGAGGGACAGGTTCATAACCCAGAGACTGCCCATGCTGTGGAACAGACTTCCCATACATGTCAAGCAGAGCACCTTACTGACCCCTTTCAAGAGAAATCTTGATTAGTGGATGGGCAACAGAAAATTCACCCCGGGGATAACTCCAGTGGCTCTACTTGACAGAGCCACTGGAAACTACGTTCGGGTGGCACTATGCCAGGGTAATCCTATGGCTAGACTTGTTAAGGCCCCAGGGCCATTAGCCTAGTACACACCTATGAGCCACTCCAAGAAATGTATCAGGTCACTGTTTGATGCATTATGTAACTCCCTATATTGGAGCAGTTAAGTGTCAGGTAAACTCACTTCAAATAAATATAGGTTACTTAACACTAACTGGGCTATACTTTGTTCAGCTTGTAGCTACAGCCTCAGTTTTCTTTTTTTATTGAATACTCCCCCCCCTACCACTCCATCCAATGGCCATCAGGCTGATGTATAAGATGCCCATTTGTTCTCCAGTTGCAGGAAATATCCAGATCCTGTAGACTGAGAGATGTCTTGGGGGCATCATATAGGCAGACATCAGAACTGTTTGCGCCTTTACCAGCATCACACCTATGACTGTATTTTTTTCTTTTACTTTGTTTTGTTATGTTTTTTTAACAGTGAATAGCCTAACCCCTATCATAGTGATGACAAGAAAGCTCACACCTCCGCAAGGACTGTTTATCTACCATCACCACCTTGGATCTTCCCACCCATATCCTCCCTTTACTAGCTCCACACATCTTGACATACCCCCCCAACTCTCCAGTGGACGCTGTCAGAAAAGCAGTGCCACAAGCCTGCTGTGACCCCCCCACCTCCACCCAAGATGCCTTCCATCATCCTTGCCTCCACTGTCAAGAGCCACTAATTAAACTCAGGTTGCCTGGGCCATAGACAGGGTTTAACCCTCTACACTACCAACACAAGCAGCAACATCAGTATTTTCAAGTGAGGTAAGATAAGTACATTGTCTGATTTTCCCCTGCTGGGTTCTTTTTCTGTATCTGTTTCTTTCCTTCTTTTATTTCCATTAAAGATTTCCTATCTGCATCTATAATTTGTGAAAATGACTGTCTACATAAAGGATAGATTGGCAATACAAATACCAGACAAATACCATTTTGATTAATCTCTGAATGTCTTTTCAATAGATTACATTGGACAAAAATAAATACTCAAGTTCTTAATGCAAAAACAAATGTTATAGCTGTTATATCTGAAACTATTTGTTGTAACTTATAAATTAGTGTTGCCCTGCTTCACGAGGATCAAACATTTTATTTAACTTTCTGGATGAATTCTGATCTAAACTTAAGCAAAAACTAAATTCAGGCTAATACTTGAAAAAAGTTGACTGCATTACATTTCTCTGTTTTATACTCAGTTTATTACTTTCTTTAATGCTTACCTTACCCCACTTAGAAGGACCTCCTTTTATCCTACTTGTGTTTGACTTCTTTTTATCTCAGTTGTATTCAGTCCTGTTCAGTATGTGGTTATCCTAGTAGAGATATACTCCTTATCTTTTGGTTGAGGACTTTTATAAACGGAAAGCTAAAACCTCTAAATACTGCAAATGATAATCTGACTTGGCGAAGGCAACTCTAGATTCTCATCTGAATTTTGGCAACCACAATAAAGATATTTTAATAATTGCACTTACAGATTCAGTCAAATTATACATAACTACACAATGGGCCACATTTAAAGGAAAACTCCACCTTAGAAATAAAAAATATATATTATTTCACTCTGTGTCTTTTTACTGAGTTATTTTAACATCTCAAAATCACTTTGACTGCTTCTTATAGAATTTTAGTATGTTTTCTGCAAAATGGCTGTCAATGGGGCTTGAGATACCGAGGTGATCTTATTTTTCTTCAAGCTTTTCACTTTCCCATAATACATTTCAAGTCTGCTTTATTGCGTCATGCTAGACATAAGGAAGTAGTGGTGTATTCCCATTCCATTGATATATAATGGGATTTCTGTCAATCATTGTCATCTTATATACTGCCTGTAACAAGAGTAACAAGACTGCTTCTTTTATTTCTTTAATGGCCCTCATTTGTGTGTGTCTCAGGGCTTGTTTTACAGTATACTAAGGAATTATACAGCTGCAACCAAAACAGTTGCTAAATTGCAGACATTTGTTCAAAGTATCTTTTTGTAACCCAATATGAATTGTCAGCCCCTCCTCCTACATTTTGGTAAATGTGCTGATACTTCACAAGAATTGCAAGAAAAACATTTCTGACATTTTTCTATTGGTCACAGACATCTTTGATACTACATTCCAGTCATCTTAAAATGTAAAGTAGCCTAAACAACAAACATTTAAAGTTTAAAGCTTAGCATTTCAGTACTGTGATGCTGCTTATGTAAATTTGTCAAAAGAGGTGATAACTACCTTTGAACCATTGACTGATCTAATTGCTCTATTTTGTTTTGAAAGGCACAGCTACATTAGAAGAAACTGTGAATCAGTGTATGTTCTCTTTCTTTCTGCAATAAAGATAATCAAAACAGTTTCACGACACTCAGTTTTATTTACAGCAGCCTGAGCTCCTGACTGCAGATTTCTCTGTCTGTGGTATGTCATACAAGTGTAGACAGATTCCTCTGCAGCTCAAGTGAGAAGTTAAGCTTAAAAAAAGTGTGTGGTCTTTCCCTTCCTTTGATACCAAAATGACGAAACAAAATATTTCTAAAGTACAAGCAAGTTTCAGGTAGCTACATGATACTGGAATCATATCGTCGGGAGAAAAGCAAACTAAGAGTTAAGTTAAACAGTAGAAGAAGGTGGAGTTTTCCTTTAAGAAGCATCACCATCTAGGGCTTAAATATCTGAAAGCATAAAAGCTTTGTAACAAAGTCAAGAAAAGATTTACAGTATGGAAGTTTGTGTTGAAATTTTTATTCTCGATACTAATGGCTTCGTCTTAATGTGAATGTATTTGTCACCTGGTTTTGTGATTAAATAAGGCTATTGGGGAGTCTGTATACAGAAACCCAACTTGTTTCTGCCAACCAAATGGACTACTTTGTTTTTAAATATACCTAGTATATAAACCGCACATTGTAGTTGACAGAGCTGCTTCCGGGTACTTAGGTAATCCCTAAATGTTGCTTTTTTTCTGATTTGTATACTTGTAGATTAAAAAGAGGCAATGCTTCCCTGCACTATACTGATGCTCATTCAAACTGATATCTAGCATTGCTAGATCCACATCTGAGGAGAATAGC
This sequence comes from Protopterus annectens, assembly GCF_019279795.1. NCBI lineage: Eukaryota > Metazoa > Chordata > Ceratodontiformes > Protopteridae > Protopterus > Protopterus annectens. The sequence goes on from NC_056737.1 coordinate 1,401,815,675, forward strand.
TTGAATAAATAAATCAAATCTCTCTGAAAAGTTAATAGTAGATGGGGAATACATTTGCTTTTCAATATGATCTGACTATGAGAAGTTTTTATAGCCCCAAATTATCTCATTGAAACATCTATGGATATGTTCAAGTCTAGACTAAGATTTTTCAGAATACCTATGGAGACTTTCACTGAATTGTATTACAGGGTGAAACTCTGACATATAAAGTGGTAGTAGAACCCATGTACTTCTTGAACAATTTACACTGAAAATTATACTGTTTCTGTTTTACTAGATGTGAATGATATCACTGACAGGTCATGTAAATTCAAAAGTGTTATAAATTATACTATCTAAGTCATCATAAGATATTAGTTGTTCTTTTATACAATTATATAAGCCATAATGATAATGTTTCTTGTTAACAACAAAATGCATTACTCAGCTTTTATTTGTGATGAACTTTAATCCATTTCTAGATGCCCATTCATGTAGAAAATCTGGAAAACTTTGTAAAGCCATATGGCCTCTGGCATTTGAAATAATGTGTCCAGTTTTCCAGTCATCACCAAACTTTGAGTACTGTAATGTATTGCTCATAATCCTCTGTATAAACATGCTAATGGAAAAGGGAGGTAATACAGACTCTTGAGGGATTTCATAGCTAAATAGAATTTGATGCATAACAACACTGATGTCCTGATGTGTAGAGTGTAAAATGTCTTTGAAATATCTAAATAAATAACATATACTGGAAGGTGATCAGAAGTAGAATCCCTTATATTTGAGTAATATTGAATAAGATTACTGTGACAACATCTATACTGGATAAATCTCTTTTGAAAAATATCCTCTTTTATAAACAACAAGCTGACATAATTTTCAAAAGTATATACTCAACGAATTTGACCTAAAATTAACATTGCATTTATTGGCAAGGATCTAGCAAGTCCCTTATGAATTGGGTCAATATAGGCTGTCTTCTACCAATCAAGTGCATATTTATTATTTAGGGAGCAATAGACGAGGAAAGTCTGGACTGGTTAGATATTTTCTGAGATTTTAGACAGAAAAAATATGTGGGATATTATCAAGTCCAGAACCACAGGTTTGCTCGGCTTTAGCTAAAAACTCACTTGCAAAGCCCACAAGATATGTTGTTTTTGAATATGTAACTTCAAACAAGTAAATCTGGTGTGATATGGAAAAATCAAAATGATGAAGATATTTATAAGTTCCTGTTTGGAATTCACCCATCCATTATCCACAAAAGAGATAGAAATCTCATCACCAGTCCCATTATTGTTCCAAATATGATATGAAAAGAAGGCTCTGATGTTAAATGACTGTTCTTTGCTACTTTCAATTCATGATATCCCCTACTCTACTTTACTACCATCTGCTAGGAATTATAGTTGTCCTTATCCTACTGGATATAGTCTCAGATGCTTTGTAGATTTCCAGTGATCTTTCATTTTTGTCTATATAAATATATATATATATATATATATATATATATATATATATATATATATATATACATATATATATATATATATATATATATATATATATATATAATTGTCTTGTTCCACCATTGCAGATTGTGCTTATATTTTTCACACTGAACAGAAGATATATACCTATCTACAAGGGAACAGAGGTTGTTGTAAATTTTTCTTCCAACAAAAACTGAAAGTCTTTCCATCTATTTTTTGGGTCCAAGGCCAAGACAAAAGGTCACTGGAGATATCTGTGTAATCATATTTATAGAATGTTTATAAAAATACATACTCAACTTCCATCTTTTGTACCCTTACACCGAATATAACACAATTATGGCAAGTGACCAGAGAGTGGATGAGGTTTAATATAATAAAAAAAACTAGAGATCTGATTGGTACGATGTTTAATATTTTACTGTTTCTTGCTGGAAGGGTAACATATCAAATATATCTATCTCAAATAACAATGTCTAGAACATCCACATCCATTTTCTTAGATTACTGACATGCATCATAAGAAATGTTTAAAAACTGTAAGTCCCTGAATATTTTTGAATGATATGTTAAAGATTCTGAATGCATTAATAAAGCTATCATTTTCTATATGAGTTAAAGCTGAACTTGTATAAAAGCCCACTAGTTATTTTAATCAATGAACAAACTGTATTCTAAATCTATTAATTTCAGGACTGATACAAATGAAATCCAAGGATGATGGAAGATTTTTAACCAAAACTATCACTCCTCCACCAGCCTTGTTATATCGACATGTTTGACAACCTACATGACAAAAGCATTTGACCTCATTGACCACTATCTTCTCCTAAATAAACTAATTGAAATTGGAATCATCCAAGGCAGCATTTCCTGGTTTAAGTGTCCTCGCTGACAGACACTTTAGAGTTAAAATAAGATCCTCCTAAATAGAATCTGCACATCTTATCAAAGGTGTACCACAGGGATATATTCTTGTCCCATCCTCTTCTCCATGTTCATTAACACACTTCTTATTACCTCCCTCATCTCCCACTCACCCTTTACAGTGATGATGTGGTCATTTACTCTTCATCAACATTCAGTCCCAACTCCAGTCAGACTTCCACCAAAAGCTCATAAACCATAAGCTACTTCTCAACCTCTCAAACACCAAAACTATGATTTTTAGAATACCACAGAAAATTCATCAAGCATCTGACTCTTTAACTATCCCTGATTTATACAATCATGGCATAAAAACAGTCTCAACCTTTAAATACTTAGGATTATGGCTTGATCAGTCTCTAAACTTCCATGTCCTTATAAACAGAGTAAAAGCAAAAATAAGCTCCTTCCTTTTCTGGGACTAAAGGCTCCTCTTCTTTCTTTCTCAACCAGCCAGAGCAGACATTAGCAAAGGAGTTCTCCTCTTTCGGCTTTAATATGATCTACTAATTTTCACATCTGTGTCCAAGAAAAAATATCACCATATTCCAGAAAATCTTCAACATCTTCTGCCAATTCATTTCAATCTCACCCCTCTGTGAGTATCACTGTATTATTCTAGAAAAAGCCAAATGGCCACCCATAAAACAAACATCTGACTTAATGTTAGGATCCTAGCTCTTCAAACTACTCCAGCTACTCCATCTCCAGATATATACTACCCTTGCAGCTAAACTTCATGAAAATCCACATACAGCATGAGACACTATCACAAGCAATATCAGCTCTCATTACCCCTAGAATAAAAATCCGCATAACTGCACATGCATTTTCATTTCTGGCAACTACTCTTTGGCTAGACCTAAATTCTCTTGCCTCACCACAGGGCATATCACCAAATACACTACACCAGTCTCCGTTCCATTTCTCTTCTCACAGAATTACTGAAGATTAGCCCACTTTATAAACTAATGTATATATTGTAAATTATACTTTGCTTGTTTATTAGAATGTACATATACAGTGTTTCTATAAATAATCTGAGCTACACTGTATTGCTTTCAAACTTTCCTTTTTTCGCAACATGTTTTATATGGGGCTATATAATAACCGCAAAAAACCCATTTCAAGAGAATATATAAACATCAACACATAGTGCGCGAACCACAAATACACTGAACGTCCTAAACCACAAAATTCAAAATCTCGAACCGGCATAATTGGCCAACCCCACCACTCGCTACATACTACCCACCCAAACAAAATAAATAAACCACATACATACACTAACCAAAACCCTACTTCTAACCCAAAAGTAAAGCTTGCATATACTACCAATGTATGCACTTACCTTAACCCGCACCCTTAACCCAAAGGTCTGTAACTATCACACACTTACCTTACAGAGCTATACTGCAGAAGGGCCAACTATGCCATTTCAAGATTTTGAATTTCGCAGTTTAGGGTGTTTGGCGTATTCGCGGTTCGTGCAATATGTGTCGACGTTTAAGTATTTGCTGAAACGGGCTTTTGCGGTTATGATATAGAACCGTTTTATATTTTACCTGGGCAGACCTAGCCTATCTTGACCTCGCCAAGGCTTTCGACACCATCCCCATTCTGGAATTATAGCTAAACTCACTAAACTAGATATAAATTCCTATGTCACAAGATGGGTTGCCAACTGGCTCACAGACCGAACCCACACTGTAAAAGTTGCAGACTTCAAATCTGACCTCAAAGCAGTGACAAGTAGAGTACCACAGGGTTCCGTCCCGGGACCTCTCCTGTTTGGTATCTACTTCTCTGAAGTACAGGCTAACACAGAAGGCCTCTAGCTAACAAAGTTCATAGATGACTGCAAACTAGGAGCCATAGTCAAGTCCCCAAATGATGTGGACATCCTACAGAAGGGCCTCGCTGAGACAGATGCCTGGTGTCAGAGCCATGGCCTCAAGCTCAATGCCAGAAAGTGCAGTGTCATCTTCTTTGGTAAAAACTCTGTACCCATGAACTACCACATAGGCAGCAATCTACTTAATACTGAATGTGTGATGAGAGACCTTGGGACTCAGGTGGACCGTAGTCTCTCCTTTGATAGTCACATCGCCACAGTAGTCAGGAAGTCCTTCTACGTGGCACACCTCATCATAAAAGGGTTCTCATCCAGGAAAAAAGAGGTCATCATTCCTCTCTACTCGACACTCATTAGACCCATTATAGAGTACAATGTCCCTTTTGGAATGTACCTCACGAGACATCTGCAGCAGCTGGAAAGGCCACAAAGTACCTCACAAAGAGGATTACTGGCCTCAAACAAATGCCCTACACTGACCGTCTCAAAAAACTCCAGCTTTACTCCGTATCATATTGCCTACTCCAAGGTGATCTCTGCCTAACATATAAAGCTATGTTAAACCCAGAGCTGTTGGACATGCTACACCTAAAGAAATCCCAATCCCCCCGAGCTACATGCTCTAGAGATCTAAACCTTGTCACCACAATAAACAGGACATGCTGGAGGGATAGATTTCTGTCCCAGAGACTTCCCATACTCTGGAACAGGCTACCCATCTATATCAAGCAAAGTTCTTCATTAGCACTCTTCAAGAAAAACCTTGATGAGTGGATGGGAAATAAAAAATACACTCCGGGGGATCACTTCTGTGTCTCTGCTCAACAGTGGCACAGGAAAATAACTTTATTGGGTGGAGTAAGCCAGGGAACCTTGTTGGCTAGGCTTACATAGGCCCTTGGGCCAATAGCCTAGTACCTACCTCTGAACCTATGACCTGAAATTGGTCAATATTGATCAGTGCATCACTCCTGTAAACAAACATATATTTATATATTTATCAATCCAAACTCTCCAGCACCAATACACAAAATTCATAGGCTTTATCAGTATAATCAACAGCCACCAATAACAGCAGATCACAATTTTGCCTCAACCAAGGCTTTATCAATGCTAACATACCCATTAGACATGCCATTTATATAACTAACTCTTATTGGCACCATTCCATCATGTGATCAACTTTTCATAAATATATTTTAACTTATAAAGTGTTTTCAGATAAAAATATATAATTTATAATTCAAATGCATATAGTTTTAATAATAACACTTTGATCAACAATATATTTCATTAAATTAATATGTGAGATCTCAAAGCTGATTATCTATCACCACCTAGTTAACTGGATGTTCATAGCCACAAAGACACCCCCTCCATCATTTCATTCAATCCTGGTTAACCCGTGGCACCTAAATTAATAATCCTTTTTTTTTTTCTTTTACCCAATATTCTATTTTTTGTATTTTATAGGTTCATAGGTAGGTGTTAGGCTATTGGCCCTAGGGCCTATATAAGCCTAGCCAAACGGTACCCTGGCTTTTGCCACCCAAGAAAACTATTTTCCTGTGCTCCTGTCAAGCCAAAAGGGAAGCAGATATTATTCTATCAATACCAATAAATTCAAACATTGCTCCTTTATGTTTAAGAACATGTTCATATAATGCACTTTTCTATCTTTTACATCGAATGTCACTTTTATGTAGAGAGAGAGAGAGAGAGAGAGACATTGCTTCCACTTAAGTGAGTTCTGCCCTACATAAAATGTCCCACACTAAAAAACTGCCATATAGATAACTTATTCTGACATACAGTTAATATGTGTCCTAATTGCTTGGTATGTGCTGTATTTACTGATATGAAAAAATGCATTTTACATATTCTGCCACACTGTGAACAACTACCACATGGGTAGCTACCCTTTCTAATTGCTCCTAGTTCTTTGCGTTCACTTCTTCTTTTCTTATAAATTGAAAAGTATTATCTCAGGGTCTTTCCTCTTTGATAGATCATCCTACATATTCCAATATATAACTATAAATGTATCATTCTGAAAAACAGCTCAATATCTATTCAATATTCTTCTTATCGTAAAGGTGTCATTCCCGTATTTGTTTACAAGTCTGCTGATATTAATTTTACATGTTTTTTCATTGTACCTCAATAGTTGTCTCCTATCAATTTGTCTACTCTTTTATATCATAATATTTCTTCTCTAAAAGTGTCTTCTCATCATAACTGCTTGATTTTTAAATTCAGAATCAATGTTACATATGTGTCTAAGCCTTAAAAATTGTGTGTAGGGAATATTTTGTGTGACATGAGTTGGATGGCAGCTACTATATACCAATAAGACATTTCAGTTAAAAGGTTTCCTATTTACTGATATATTCACTGGGCCATCACTTAACTAGGTAACAGAAACACCCAAAAATCTCCTCACATACAAATCAAATGAGCATGCAAATTGTATACCCATAATATTACCATTTATGTATTCAATAAAGTCCAACAGTTCAGCAATTATTCCCATTGATAATACCCAACAATCATCCAAATACTGGCTTCATAGTTCTAACTTTCTCAAAAATTTGTTCTTGGGTGTATTGTAGATATATTTAGTTTCAAAATATTCCATAAGATGTCTGCATATATAGGTGCAAACGGTGCCCCCATGGCTGTGTCTCCTAAGTTGTAACAGTGTCCTGAATAATAAAATATATTCATAGTTCGTACTACCTCTAACAGCACCAAAATAAAAATATTCCTCATTGTAGAAACAAGGCAGGTCTAAGTGGTATCATACTGTTTCAAGCCTATTCTTATGTGGGATACGTGTGTATAGTGACTTAACATCAAATTAGACCATATACCTTTTAGCCTCAATATGTATATCATCTAAAATGCATAAATCTGCAGTAGTATCCTTTATTCAAGATAGAATATGTACCAATAAAGGTTTCAAACATTCTTCAAAAAATACTGAAACTGCCTCAGTCAATGAGCCTATACCACTTGGTACTGGATAGCCATGGACTGGATCTTGCCTTTATGTAGTTTAGGTATTAAATAAAAATATTGACTGGTTGGACCATGAACTGTTAACTGCCATTGTAAATTCAGTATAATAACTGTCTTATCAGTTCATTTCTCTAGACATTTATCAATAATCATCTTAAAATGTATTGTCAGATCAAAGCATAGCTTTTTATAAAATTGTACTTGGTCCAATTGATTTTTTAGCCTCCCTATCATATTCCATCCTGTCCCATACCATTACACACACACACACACACACACACACACACAC
>NC_056737.1:1401825750-1402015750 GCF_019279795.1 Protopterus annectens
GAAGGCATATAGTCCAGGCATGATGTCAAGTAGCCATGCCATCTTACCATTGTTGTCCCCATTACAGTGGCATCAGGATGAATCCTGTCTTGGCAAAACAAGTGTGACATATTTTATTTATTTATTTTATTTTACATTTGATAACCAGGAAAGTCCGTCTGGACTGGCAGTCCTTTTTCAGCGGAGGCCTGGGGAGAAAAGCCTGTATTACTCAGCCAGTAGGAGGAAGTAAATCTGTTGTATAATTCATACTAAAGTATCAATAAATGTCAAACCTCTGAGGTTACAATGATCATGCCTGGGTTGTCTTTTTTTTTTATATATTCTAACTAGCTACTTCACCTGAAATACTATGCATTTTTGTGTCATTTACAGCTAAGTTAAGTTGTCAGTAGCTAGCCAGTTCAGTGGTGCAGAGGGATAAAGCTTTGACTGTGAATCAGATGTCCTGAGATCAGTCAACTGGGTGCTGAGGAACTCAGCTGGTGTGGGATTCATTAGCAAATGCCATCTCATCCATGCATGGCTAACACCCATTAGAAGTAAGTACTGCATCATGAAATAAACAAGGGCCAGGGCATACTCACCCACCAAGGTATGCTATTTTGGAAAGCAGTCATCATTTAGCTCATGTGCAGAAACAAGACTGAATCATTGGAATGAAGCTGTAGGATACTACACGTCAAGCTGCTAATCATGTCAACAGGGACAGGTAAAACCTTGGAAGATTGTTTGACTTTGCCATGGGGAAACAGTGAGTCAGCTGGATAATGGGGGAGGAGGTGAATAATCAAGTAGTGGGAAGGCAACACAACAGGAAAAAGTTATCCGTTCAAAAGTAACTGCTGAATTTGTGTGAACATGATGATATTCACATAAATGGCAGACTGAGCAGCTGGTGGCAACTTGTTCTGATACACACACACACACACACACACACACACACACACACACACACACACACACACACACACACACACACACACACACACACACACACACATTCTATAGTTTGTCAAAAAAAAGATACAGAAAAGACTACTTGACTATCCTAAACAATTGTATTTAGCTTTACTTTATTCAAGGTTATCAAGAAATGTAGTTAGAAAAGTTTTTCTGGAGAAATTTTGGACTTCCACTCAGTGGATCCTTGATAGCTGGGTCTAATAATGCCCACTTTGCTACAATTAGAAGATAAAGGTATTTGAGGCTGGTATCATACTGCTGCAGAGGGATTCATTTCACCTACTGTATTTTTCTTCCTGATCCTGGAAACAACACAGGACATGCAGTGGACTTCAATTCTGAACTCTCTCTCACTTCTGAAAGTGGCTGACATCAGCAGGATTCTCCACCCACCCTCCGGCAATATTGTATGTGTTTCTCTGGTCTTCACTGGGGAAATCAAGCCACATGAATGTACCCTGAGTATTTGCTTCCCTCTTACCCAGAGTATTTGCTTCCCTCTTACCCACAAGAATGGGTATGACCATTCTTCCTACTTGCATCATCAAGTTTTTGAGCCAAACTCGGGTCACCTGGGCCATAGTCAGGATTCTATCCTTCTATACCACCAGTGCAGGGTCAGTTAGAAAAGTTTTAAAAATAAAACTTATCTTATGAATACATATATATCTATATATAGACACACACAGTAAGACCATAAGATTAGTTGTGAATGCAGATATTTATATAATAAGGGAGCCTGGCCTGTCTACAAAGCACTATTGGTTGACATCCCATTTGTGTCATCACTAGTATGTGACCAAACAGACTTTCAATGTAAAGATAAATTAATGGTGTAACAGGGATTTCCCCTTTCCCCATGTAGGCACAACTTCAGGGTTGGTACATGTAAGTGCAAAGGAAATCTGCGGCACACTCACCTGCACTAAAATGCTGAAGACCACACTGCCAAACTTCTGAATTTGCCTCTCCTGCAGGACCCATATTAGCACTTGTTCCTGGGCTTAAACTGGTAGGGATATTCAGTATTCAAGACTTTTGGAGAATGTGCTCGTTAGCATTTTGGTTTTCTATATTATGTTACTGGGATTATGCATTTTAGGACTGTGGACTTCAACCTTCTGATAGTAAACCATATGTATTTATGGTTACCTGGCAAGTCCGCAAATCCTGCATCATTTCTGATCATCTCATAAAAATGTGATAACAAATGTCTGAAGCTTCCCAAATGAAAATGGCATTTTGGACACAAACATCCTCATAGAGTGTTTTGCAGGATGGCTGCACCCCACATTCCCTTGCCACTTATATATACCAACATGAGGAAAGGGGACATCCATGTTGCACCATTAATTCATATCACGATTGGAGGCTTCTGTCTTCTGATAGTAAACCTTTGTGTGTGTGTGTGTGTGTGTGTGTGTGTGTGTGTGTGTGTGTGTGTGTGTGTGTGTGTGTGTGTGAAAATTTATACATATGACACACTCACAAATATATTCAGGTGTCATTTTTGAAGTAAAAAATCAGCTGATTAAACATTACCATCTTTTTTTTTCAATGCAGGATGATGAATAGTGGGGTTCAGGGATTTTTTTTTTTTTTACATGTTTTGTTGATAACTTACATGTCAGTTAAATGTCATGTGTGTGTGTGTGTGTGTGTGTGTGTGTGTGTGTGTGTGTGTGTGTGTGTGTGTGTGTGTGTGTATATATATATATATATATATATATATATATATATATATATATATATATATATATATATATATATATATATATATAAATCTCCTGTGTAACCTAAAGCCATACAGTTTCTTATTGTTTGAAAGATGGTGATGCCGTTCTTAACATTTCTGTATTTTTTTAACAATGGAAGTGGCTAGATGTTTGCAGTTTGCTTTGTTAATGCTGCCCGGATTGTATGCATTATGTGTAAATGTGTATCACTCCTGAGTGATGTAACAATAATTACCTCAGCAGAGCACAGATTTTGGAAAAGTTGCCTAGTTTTTTAATGGGATTGGAAAATGTATGTACCATTCTTTGCAAATGTTCCAGAACTTGTCTGCTGTTTTAAGTGTAGTGGGTAATGTAGACAGAGTTCGCACTGTTCAGTTTTTAAACCTTGAATGGTACATTGGAATCAAAAGTAGTTTCCCTTCTGTGGCAGTGTACAAAGTTTCCTGTCCAGTAGAACACTCTAGTAGTATTATAGCCTTAGAAAAGCAAAGTGCAAGGTGTCAATACAGATAGCTATCCTGGAAAACTGGAAGCATTTTGTCTGGTTCATTATTTGGAACTAGTCATTTTCAGATATTTATACTGATTGGTAATGTGTTCGAATCATGGTGCTTGGGACACTTTTATAGATTAATTCAGATACATCTGGCATTGCTGTGTCCAGTTATGTTTTGAACCCACCAGTTGCATATTTAGGTAAGCAGCCTGTCAGTAATAGGACTTTACCAAATGATGCAGCACCTTTTAAAAGTTCCATTGGTACAGACTTTGTGATTTGACTTCATACCTGTGAACAGAGTTTAGTAGCAGCACTAGCTGGAAGGGGTACAATTGAATGGTTCGTAACCAGCTGGTTAGTCTTGTTTTTTGGGAGATGGGTAGGTGGTGAGTTATCTTCTGCAGTCTGCCCTGTACTGGAGACTTGAATAGCCTGGAGAGAGCATGGTAAATTGGGTTTTTGGCAGAACCTAGGACTAGGGTATACATGGTATGGTAAATGGATTCCAGGTTTGTTTTTCTAATCATATCTGGTTAGTGATGGCTATACAACAATAGTATAAAAATGCTTACAAAATCTAGGAAATTGGAAATGAAGTAATTGTTTTTTTAGTTACATTAGACCCAAACTTGAATATGGAATAACTATATGGAAACCATATAAGAAAATCATGAGTGAACTGTAAAGACCCCAGCGGAAATATACCACGAGCATCAATGGAAGTGAAAATTTAAGTTACTGTGAAAGACTAAAATATCTTAACATGGTCTCAGATATTTAAGAGCTGATCTTATTCAGGTATATAGGGCATTTAGAGACTACCTCTGGGAATATTTAGGGTTATCAAAAAGTAGTAGCGAAACATCAGACAACCTATTTAGAAGATTCTATAGGAATGAAAAATGTACTAATTGCTTCTCTAAGAGAGGAACTGATGCATGGAAGAGATTACCATATTACATTAAAGCAAGTACTAGTTTAGATATTTTTAAGAACAGTCTGGAACTTATTATGAGAACTGTTTTGGTATATTGGCAGACTAGAAGGGCATTATTGCCCACACTTGAAATATTTCTGTGTATGCAAAATCTAAAATGGGAGAACAAAGGCCCAGAAATCGGGTAAATATTTAAATATCACTTTTTTAAACTTAGAAAGATGTTGGGATAATTGGATATGTGTTAGCATGCATTTTCACTGTTTAAGCGAAGCATTTTTTCCATGTTTAGGATTCTAAAGACTGTGTTAGTGTACATATGGTCAGTCTGATGCCAACTCAAACTGTAGAGAGGGGGTTTATTTACATTTGACAACACATTAAAATCAGTGGCTTTCCAAGGAGTATTTAAATGTTGCAGCTGTTCAAACCAACAATTTTATATATGTGTGTAGAAACAGTCTGTTTGGTTATCACAGAAGTGGCGGTCTGTCTGGGGATGGAAAGGCAGCATAGCTCTCGACGATATCTCATTATGAGGAATGTTCTTCAGTTTGACAGTGTTAGCTGTTGCTATGGTATATAATACTGAATCATGTTAAAACAGGAAAACTGTTGAATAAAATAACTGATCTGAAGCAAGGAGTTCATTTGTCTGCAACCTGTGGGTTACGGATCCGAGATCGGATCCGAGCCGGCAACTTGTTTCAAGCTAATGGATCCGAGCTCCTAGCTCCTCCCCTCACACATAATCCCCTGCTAACCCTCCATGACCTCAGATCTAGTTTGCCGCACTTGTGGATAGCTGGATTCTTGCGAGCTTATCTAGTCTTGGCAGTTAAGTTGTTATTTTTCTGTCAACTTTCTTAATTTTTCTCAAAAATCTTTTGTGTGTAAGTGTTAGGTACCCTTTAGAGTAATATATTTTCTTTTAAGTAGTTTTCCCTCCCTTCACTGGTCATTAGAGTGTGTGTGTTGTGTGTTGTGTTTTGGGGTCTGTGTGTGTGTGTTACATTACTTTTCTTTAAGTATGGCTGAGGCCCCAAAAGCCATTTTTTCTAAATGTACCGAGTGTGGCCATAAGCTCTCCCCGGCTGATGGCCACACTCGGTGCATTCGGTGCCTTGGGGTTGAACACCTCACCTCAGGCTGACCTTTTGTGCAGCGTTCAACCCCAGGGCACTGAAAGAGCGGAGGTCGAAGCTGGTCCTGGCGGGACTTTTACCCCCGGACTCGGCTCCAGCCTCCGCTGCTCCCGTGGCTCCACCACAGGCTGTGGTTGCTGCCATTCCTGCCCTCCTTCCTCTGTCCAGGACTCAAACTCCTGCTAAAGTGTCGGAGGACAGGGAGGCCAGGAGGGAGAAGCACCACAAGCGGCGGGCCGAGACCTCCATTTCAGCCCCGCCAGCTAAGCGGGCTTCTCCCTCCACTGCTTCTAGGTCTCCTCCTCCTCGGCTCCGATCCCCTTGTTTTTCCCCAGGGCCTGAGGAGGAGGAAGCCCGAACTCCATCGAGGTCATCGAGGCGGCATTCCAGGCCTGCCTCGGTGACCTCCTCGAGATCGACATTTAGTATGTCCGATGCAGACTTGCACCGGATGATGTGAAGGTTCATCCAGGCCCAGCTGCAGATGGGAGTGCTCTTGCCTCCCCCCCCTTCGGGGGGGAGCTCGACACCTTTTTTCCATCCTATTGCTCCTTCTCCGACCCGCTACCCGGGTTCGGAGCATTCGGAGCTGAGCAGCGTTGGAGCCAGGGGTGGGTCGGCGCCGACAGTACTTGGCACTTCAGATCTGACCCTGCCCTCGAGCCTGTCGGATCCGACCTCTCGGAGCCATGGCCCGAGCTTCAGATCCGAGGGATTCAGTGTGCCTTTGGCTCCGTCCAGGTCGGAACGCACTGGTCCTTCGGATCCGATGGTCTCGGTGCCGGTTCCGATCCCTTCATCGGATCCGAGTGGGAACCTACTTTCAGATCCAAGAGAGAGTGGTTCCCCCTCGGCTTTCGATGTAGTGGAGAGGGCTCTGTTGAGAGCATCCGGACCCCCGGTCCTTGTCTCGGCTCCTACCTGCACTCCATCTCTGCTGGGCCAGGCTTCCATCACCCAGCCAAAGGGACAGCCTGCTTCAATGTCCCAGATGGTTCCATTGGAACAGGATGTAGCTGGCGAGGCCTCCTCGGACAGCCCCCCCGAGGAAGTGCCCCGCAAGCATAAGTGCAAGAGGAGGCACGTGGACTCCCCTGAGTCCTTAACTGAGGACACGGACTTGGAGGAAGGGGAAGGCTCCCCAAGATCACCCCCTGAGGATGTCTCCTTTGGAGACATCATGGAGATGCTGAGGATCAGAGGTGGGTGGTCTGCCCCCAAGTCTTCCTCTGATGAGTCCGTGTTTCTGGAGGCATTCGAAGCAGGCCTGTCTACCTCTTGGGTGTCCCCTCCGGCAGACCCCTTGGTGGACCTCATTACCACCAGGGCATGGAAGGATCCGGACACCATGGAGCCAATACCAAAACACCCGGATAGAATACTTAGCCCCCCCTCAGACCGATCACACTGGAGTAAGGGCCCCCCCGTAGATGCCATGTTGACGGCGGCAGCCACGAAGAGGGAATTGGCTCAGGAGAGCCCCTCAGTCCATCCACCGAGCAAGGAGTCCCGCTCGATGGACCGCTTAGGGAAGCGAGTTTTTAGTTCAGCGACCTTCTTGGTAAGGTCTCTGAACTATATGGCACATGTCATCAGGATGCAGCGGGATCTTATCAAAGAATACGCTGCCTCCCCTCCCGAGTCCATGTCGGCGGATGACAAACAATTGTACTCCACCCGAATGGCCACTCTGAGATCAATCTCAAATACCTCTATGCGGCTATTGTCCCACGCCACAGAGGAAGCCGCTAGGGCTAGCGGAGCAGGCCTAGTCATGAGACGTCAGGCCTGGCTCCGTCATTGTGACTTTGCGGAGCCTTTTAAAGTGTCTTTTGAGAATGCCCCTTTCGATGGTTCTGCCCTTTTTGGAAAAACGGTTCATGAGACACTTGTCCAGAGCGAGAAAGATGGGAAGACATTGTCTGCCATCGAAGTTTGCTTCTCTGCTCCCCAGCGGTCCTTTTCGAAGAACCAAAAGGGTCAGAAGAAGATATGGTTCCGGAAATTGCAACATTCCCAACCCACTCCGGACATCCAGTCCTTCCTTGGCAGAGGAGGACAGGGAGGACGCCGCCCCAGGGGCAGAGGGGCTCCGAGAAACTTTGGGTCCAGAGAACCTTTCTCTGAATGGCCCGCGCAGCAGCCCTGAAGGGTTGCCCGGCTGCTTCACTCTGGAGGCAGTCGGGGGGCGCTTCTCGAAGCACCTAGCGGCATGGGAGTCCATCACGACAGACCGCTGGGTGCTTCTCATTATATGCAGAGGGTACAAAATACCATTACACCATGTCCCCAAATTCAAAAACCTCCCTGATGTACCACCCGATCAGAGGGAGGCCACAGCCACAGAAATTCAGCAGCTCTTAAGAAAAAGAGCCATCCAGCCCGTCCCCCAAGACCAGCTCGGATTAGGGTTCTACTCCAGGTTCTTTTTGGTGCCAAAAAAAATGGGGGACTTGAGACCGATCCTAGACCTTTCCCGCTTGAACCTGTCAGTAACCAAGGAAAAATTCTGAATGGTCACTCTTCAATCTATTCTCCACCTTCTAAGGGAGAACAATTGGATGTGCTCTATAGACCTCAAGGATGCGTACTACCACATTCTAATGGACAGACGATCCAGGAGGTTCCTTCGCTTCCGGCTGGGAGCCAGTCACTACCAGTTCAGGGTCCTTCCTTTTGGCCTCACCACAGCCCCCAGGGTGTTCACCAAGGTATTAGCAGTGATTGCGGCCCACCTGAGACTCCAGGGAATACAGGTCTTTCCGTACCTGGACGACTGGCTCCTGACCGCCCCAACAAGGCATCTACTTTGCTCAGCCAGAGATTTCTTTCTCCGCCTAGCCCCACAGTTAGGCATCAATATCAGTGCCGACAAATCCCTTCTGGCCCCAGCACAAGTCATAGAATTCATAGGAGCCAGAATAGACACCAGAGAGCTGCGAGCCTTTCTAACTTCCGAGAGAATCCGGAATTTGCAACTCCATGTGCAGGCTATCCTCCAATCAGAGACTGCACAAGCGGAATTGGTCCTGAGGGCATTAGGCTCCATGGCAACAGCGATTACACTCCTTCCATGTGCCCGTCTGAACATGCGGGTACTGCAATGGACACTTCTAGTGCAATGGTCTTTTCTATCCCTTCCTCTTCACTACCCCATTGCTATCAGCAAGGCTTGCAGGAAGGCTCTATTATGGTGGCTCCAAGCCTCGGACCTCCATATGGGCCATCCCTTCTGCACCTCTCCCCCTCTCACCACGGTGACCACGGACGCCTCCTGCCTCGGGTGGGGGGGGCATTATTCAGGCAGGACAGTCCAAGGCACGTGGAACGACACAGAGAACTCCCTGCATATTAACGTTCTGGAGATGAGAGCGGTGCTGTTCGCGTTGCAAGCACTTCAGGATCTCCTCCCCATAGGAATGATTGCAATTCAGTCAGACACCATGTCGGTTGTCTGGTATATCAACAAACAGGGGGGAACCAGATCTTACCCTCTATGCCGCAAAGCCATGAGAGTGTGGGAATGGGCGATCTCCACCAACCGCTTTCTGATTGCAACGCACATTCCGGGATGGACCAACATCCTAGCGGACAAACTCAGTCGCACCCTTCTTACCCCGTACAAGTGGTCTCTCAATCCACTAGTAGCGAAGCAGATATTCGCAATATGGGGGCAACCCTGCTGTGATCTTTTTGTGTCTCCATCAAACACCAAATGCGGCAATTTCTTCACTCTAATCCCCCCTCCAGGGGAAACTCCAAGAGACGCTCTGGTGCATGCTTGGCCACCCGGTCTACTTTATGCCTATCCTCCTCTACCCCTGATGCTACAACTCTTACAGAAAGCCTCGCGGTGGGGGAGCAGGATGATCCTCATTGCCCCATTCTGGCCTCGGCAAATTTGGTTCCCTTACCTGTGGTCTCACCTTGTGAATCCTCCTTGGATTCTAGATCCCAGTCCGGATCTCATCTCCCATCCGTCGAACTTACCGACTCCAAACCTGGACAATCTGAAACTGACAGCTTGGTTGCTCCAGTCCCACTCCTAGTTAGGACTCCCGGTATCTCTTCACCAGTCAAAGCCATCCTTGTGGCGGCACATAAGCCCTCCACCAGGAAAGTGTACAGTAGTAAATGGAAACGTTTCTCCATCTGGGTGGAGCATCATGATCTAGATCCCTTTACGGCTCCTCTTCCGTCCATATTAGACTTCCTAACTGAACTCTTTCAGGAAGGCACTAGTTGTTCAACTGTCAAAGTGCAATTGGCAGCCATATCACATTACCATGTGGGACATGATACAGGGCCTTTGATGTCGGCCAAGTTGTGTAAAACCTTTCTCAAGGGCACCTTCTTACTTAGACCCCCTATAAAAGAAGCCGTACCACCATGTGATCTTTCACTAGTTCTTCAAGCCTTGACTGCTCCACCTTTTGAACCCGCTGCTTCAGTAGATCTCAAATTCTTGTCTTGGAAAACAGCATTCCTTGTAGCCATCACTTCAGCAAAAAGAGTTTCGGAGCTTCAAGCTCTTTCTGTGAAGCCTCCTTATTTGATCTTTCACCCAGACAGAGTGTACCTCAGGATCAATCCTTCTTTTCTTCCCAAGATAGCATCGGAAACCAACATAAATCAATCCATAAATTTACTGGTTTTCTTCCCTAAATATCAGAATAAGGGAGAGTACAAGTTGCACTCATTAGATGTTCATAGTCAGCTTCGCTTTTATACTCATAGAACAGCTGGTCATAGACAATCCGACCAGCTGTTCGTTTCCTTTGCCAAATTTAATTTGGGGAAAGCAATTTCAAAAGTATCTTTATCACGCTGGATTTCTCAATGTATCCTATGGGTGTATCAAGTCTCTGGGAGACACGCACCAGAAGGAGTTTGTGCACATTCCACTCGTTTCATCTCTACTTCTGCGGCCTTCAAGTCTAGAGTTCCATTGGATGATATTTGTTAGGCAGCCACTTGGATCTCATCTCATACCTTTATTAACCACTATAAACTGGACGTGATTTCTAGAGGGAGAGCATCCTTTGGCTCTGTGGTGCTTCGCAATATCCTTCCATGATGGCCACCCAAGGTGCAGGTAGCTGGGGACTCTGTCCCACAGGTTGCTGACAAATGAACTCCCTACTACAAATTAAGAAGTTATGTACTCACCATAACATTCCATCTGAGTAGGTAGCTTCATTTTCTGCAACCATCCCCCCCTCCTTCCCCCTGGACTTCTTCGGATCTATTTTTAGATGGATACCCATTTTTTGGGTATATATTGAGGGGCAAACTCGATCTGAGGTCATGGATGGTTAGCAGGGGATTATGGGTGAGAGGTGGAGCTAGGAGCTCGCATCCATTAGCTTGAAACAAGTTGCCGGCTCAGATCCGATATCGGATCCAAGACCCACAGGTTGCAGACAAATGAAGCTACCTACTCAGATGGAACATTATGGTGAGTACATAACTTCTTATTTTCTCATACTTATGCTATGAGCATCCTAGATGAAGCTGTTAGTAAATGTTCGCCTCTTCTCCATATTGTCACATTATGTTCTATATTTTGGAGATGAGGGGTTGAAAGCTATGGGAGGCAGTCAGTGGAAGAAAGCAAATGGCAGACTTTAGTCTGTGTAGGACATATTGTTTAGCCCTAGTATCCTTTTAGTAAGGCTTCTTTGTGGGCATTCCAGTTGCATGTGTCTGGACAGATACAGGCCAAAGGGGGCATTATGCTCAATGACTGGCCTAAGGAGTGCTGAGTAAAGGAGGGCAGTGACATCCTAGATCTAGACATAACCCATTTCTTTAAGCTGTTTAATATAGAAGCGCTTTCTTACATAAGTAGACATACTGGTCAAAATTTAGGTCACCGTCCAGATAAGTTCCGAAAACCCAAACAAGTCTATTCTTAAGGTCTTATTGTCATCATAGTTGTTCTCCTGAGGTAGATGACTTCCAAAGGATACAATAATGCATTTACTGGCATTTCATTTTGGTCCATGATTGTGGCACCAGTTGTTTGGGACAAACCATCCAGTAGGATGGCTGTGTAATTTGAGGTTCAGTGACTGCTCATAACTTGTAGTCATGTGCAAACTTAGTCATTCAGAGCCCTTTGGTATTGGCTTTTACTTCAGAAAAGTAGATGTTAAACAGGAGAGGCCCCAGTACAGAACCCTGGGAACTCCACCAGTAGCTCATCTCTTTCTGGAGGTAACTTTGTCAATTTTACTTTCTTGCATCTCATCTGTGAGCCATGTGGCAATCCAGTAGGTGACCATAATTTATTCCTAGTTTATGTAGCTGTTCTACAATGCCTGAGTGGGGGATTGTGTCAAAAGCTTTAGCTAGGTCGAGGTATGCAATGTGTACCATTTTGCTTTCATATATTGCATTGGTGACCTTTGCAAAAAAGTACATTAGATTTGGTAAGCATGACCTGCCCTTGACAAATCCAAACTAAAATGGAAACAGTATTCAGAGGATTGCTGTTTCCTAATAAGGCTTTCCATGGCTTTGCATATTAGGCTGGCCAGACAAAGTAGATTTTGTGTTACTGTCCTTTGGGAAATGCTACAGTACTTAAATTTGGTTTTATACATTGCATATAATTTAACTGACTGTTTTTAGGAATTTTTTCATAAAGTGTGTATTGCCTTAACTTGCAATGTCCTTTAACTAACTGAACTTCACTTGCACACACAAAATTATTTACATAAATTAACTTTGCTGGTTTCACATAAATCATTATTTACTTAAATTACTTACATTTGCTATGGGTTTTGGGGTGATATCACCTTCATTGGGATTCTTTGCTATGTTATCATAATGCTTATGTCAGGTATGCCATATAAAAGAACTATGACTTCATATGGGCAACCAAATATATCCTCTAGGTATGTCTTGAAACAACTGGTAATGTCTGCTAATATGCTGTGTGCTGGATAGGAGTTATGTACCTCCACTAACACAACCACACCAGGTTCACTGGATCATACGAGAATATTAGGCTAACTGTCATGAATGGTAATTATAAGGCTAGCTAATAAGCTGAGATCAGAATCAAACCCAATACTTTGTGTCTGAGGTGAAAACCTTAACCGTTGTGCTCAATCGACCCGCCACCCCCAATGTTTTGCAAATGACTGTATGTTGCTGTGTTTTCACACATGCTGATACAATATCTTAAGGTGATCCTTCCACATCCCCCTTCCCCAGTGTTTTGCTTTCCTGCCTCCCCACCTCACTTGTCAACTTTCCAGACTGCGCCCCCCCCCCTTCGTAAAATCCTGGATCCGCCACTGGAAACCTTCAAACTACCTGCTGAATAGTATATCAGTAGATACTTGCAGTTAGTTCCTCTACCATATACATATACAGATGATTTAGTCAAACCACTGGAATATGATCCATGCCAAGTAGTGATCTTAGAAAAAAGAAATACACTTCATTCTGATGCTGCTTTGCCTAGGACACTGGATAAGAGAGACCTTGGTATAACCTAAATATTGCTGAAAGTTATTATCCATCCAGACCTCATTATGAATGTGGATCATTTTCATGCAGCGAGTCACAAACTAGGCTCATCACCCACTAAAGGTGGCCATGTGTGCATCAACTATGTTATTCACAAGCACTTTGGTTACCAGTTTATTTATTTTACTTGCTTGCTTATCTTATTCATTTAGGAGTGACTGTAACTGTCTCACTAAACTACATATGGTCAATCTGCAAAATAATATCAATGCCAACAAATACCTCCATCTGCAAAATACCTTAAGCTTATGCCAAGACAGTACTCAAACACTGCAGGTAAGTTTTCATATTAGAGATTCTAAAACAGGTTGTTTAAATAAGTTATGCAAGTAAAGAAATGCACAATCAAGTGGTCCCTCTTTGCAGACTATATGGAATTCCATAACATTTCTTAATGTCACAGAGCCTTTATAAGGCAGAACTAAAATGGCAAATGACACACCAAAACTTTCTTAACTTTGAGAAAGTCCCTGTGAATCTTTTAGGGGACAAAAGTGCTAGGTTTTCTAATAAAGTACAAAGCTGATCATTTGGAAAGATTTTGTGCATTGTCGGTAGTTTGTTTCATGTTTTCACATTTGGATGTGGTTGTTAGAATTAAAATTGCAGACTACTCACAACCTTCTTTTTTGTAACTAGCAACCTGAGACACAAGTTGCTTCCTTTTCTAGGCATCATCAGAGACCCTTCTTAGATCAGCTGTCATCACTAGAGGGTTATCAATAGGACAGAGAGGTAGTATTAACTTTGAATAACTTGTGAGTACCACAAATTATTTCATAGTCAGTGTGGAAACTCCTCCCTACTAAAAAACTGAGTCTGTCTAACACTAGGCGTACTTGCATCTGGGGCGACACATAAGAGACACAGTAGAGATGCCCCAGACTACTGCACCGAACAAGTTTCAGGCTGAGACCATGTAGTCATGGAATGGTACAGACAGTTAGGCCATCTCAGATGTGTTCCCGCAGCTACTGACTGGGTCTGCCTCAGTATAAATGCCCCTTTTGGGGAAAATAAAGTCCCTGCTAGAGATGATGGGCAATTCCAAGCCAGTCAGTTAAAGAGCTAAGTGTCTAAGAATTTAATCTCTCTCCCACCTTGTTGTATTCTTAAATCCACTGCATCTGTTATTGTCCGCCCCTTATGGCAATTTAATAGCTTAATTCCCTCACTTTCCTTGTTTATTGGTTCTTGTGAGTAAGCACATAGCAATTATTTTGTGAAGACTCTCCCCTTAAGCCAGAAGTTTAGCTAGGCTGGAGTGAAGGAGACAGATGCCCCATGAGCAAAGTGTTATGGAGAACAATCGAGTCTTCCATATGTTACTGCCATTCTTTAAAGCATATGAGAATCTGAACTGAAGCAGCACTTTAGTGTATGATATGTGAAATAAAAAAGAGCTCTTTTTAATTTTACAGTGTAGCAATCAGTTTTTTTTTTTTTTTGGGTGGGGGGGGGTTGCAGTCGAAATGGAAGTATTTTAGTGTTCCATATGTGCCATAAACACTTTGCCACAGTTTAGGAAGAGCTTTTTTTGCTTCTCAACTTAAAGTTGAGGAGTGCAGAATATAAAGAATGGGCCCAGCTTGCACCTTATATTAGGAGTGCTAAAACAGGGTACACACATTTTTTTTTTGTTTCCTGAACTATAAGTTGAGGGGCACTGAACTGGAGGATGGTAGCAGGCACCAGATTAGTTAGCTACACCTCTGCCATAAGCTATTTAAATACATTTATCCTCCCATCATATTCCATAGAGTTAGAATACAGACTGTCCACCAACCCAATCCACTTGGATGGCTCTTGAATTGCCTGTCCTTACTAAAAGTTTGTCTTTGGTAGCTCCTTCCCATCTCATCTTGTAGCTTATACTAGTGAGCACTAGAGGATCAAATTGGGAAGTTTTCCCCCTTTGACTGCGTTTTCTTTACTCCTCTAAACACATAAGCACTGGACAAATAGGAAATTCAGCATGTTAGTTTCATCTCTTTTGACAATCATTTAGCACTAGGTCTCCTAAGACTGTGTACAAACTCCTTTATACTCACAGAAAATGAACTTTTACTCAACACTAATAATTCCATCTGCGAGAGGTGTGAATACCTAATTAATCAGAAGGCCTTCCCCTCACTTATTAACTTTCCTGTTGAGCTTCATGCACCTCCACTATGATACTTCTTTTATCATACCACAATGTGTTATGCTGTGAATATAAAACAATTACTACCCGAGCCTCCTAGAAATAAGAAGATGAATTCTTAGCAAAAATCAGGCCACTCATCCACCTCATGCATACCACCCATAAAGGGTCACTGTGAGCAGAATCACTCCAAATATATCACTTTGAACCAAAGCAGGAATAAAAATATTTTAGTGATAGGTGACTCTATTATCAGGCACACTGACTCGTTACTCACAGCTGGATAAGGAAAAGGTTAAAGTGAGCTGTCTTTCAGGTGTCTGGATCTCTCGTGTTATAAGTGTCTTAAGTACCCTAACACCTATGACTATGATATAGTAGTGGTACATGTAGGAGTGAACGACTTGAGACATAAATCCCTGAGGCATATGCAGAGAGGCATGTTAAAACTTTCCAGGCATGTTAGAAATACAAGTAAGACCCTAGTCCTGGGTGGAATCCTTTCCTTACCTTGAATGATGCCTAGATACAAAGAAAAGATAAGTGATTTCAATAATTGGTTAAACAGGTGGTAGCATTCCAGGAGGATTCAGTATGTGTCAGCATGGGATGACATGCTCGGCAATCCTACTTGCCTAGCTGCACCTCTTATTTCAAGGCTTTCATATACTGGTTAAAGCCTCTGATGCCCCAGTGCTTTTTTTAGGCAAGACTCCAGTTGATGGGCATTTCAATGTAACTAACATAGTACCAAAATTAGACTGCATTAAGGTGGCTCTTCCTAATGCCAGAAGTCAGAGGATTGAGACACTCCCACATTTAGAAAACATACATGTATGAAACTTGGTTTAAATGTAAAGAGATCACTCCCTCTATACCAGGGTTTTGCACTTTTCTTGCTTTCAAGTCCAATGGTAACTGTGGTGGATTCTCAATATTTGTCACTGAATGTACTACCTCTAGTCAAATCCCTTGGCATTCACAAACTGAACTCACTGAACTACAGATCACTTTAGGTAGGATTAATTATCCATTAATAGCTTGTTACAGAGCACCTTGTTTGTTGTCTGATGAATAAGCAAGATTCCTCAGTGTTTTTAATGATCTGTTAGCAAAAACTCCCTTATTTTGGGTGACTTTAATGACCCTTCAATAAACTGGGACCCTTATACCTCCAATATAGCTGATCTGTAAAGTACATCCATCTAACCAAGGACAATTGGAGAAACCCAGGATTAATATAGCTAGACTTATAAAGGCTCTAGGGCCGCTAGCCTAGTAACCTCCTATAAACCTATGAACCTATAAAGCAAATAACAAAGTTGAAGAAACACACTCCTGCCTTGTTCCACCGTTCAAACACAACTTATTGGATAGGAACCCTCCCACCCTAATTCTTGCCTTCAACCCTTCATGTATCCTCTTAATTAACCTTATTATTGTATCAGGGACTGCAAATGCTACCATTGCTCTACTCAAAACATCTCAACTTCCTCTATCGAATGCTTTCTTTGCATCAAGACCTACCAACAATAGTGGCATTTTCTTATATTCTGTTTCCCTCTAGATCATTATTGTTCTTTTAATGTTGTCAGATGTTTACTTTACCTTCCTAAAACCACAATGATCCATATCTATAAATTCTGGCAATATATTTGCCATTCAATTAGTTAGCACAGACATACATTCTTTATAATCATGGTTTAAAATTGAAATGGGTCTATAGGAAGCTAGGTTCAAAGTGGCTTTTCCATCTTTGGGTAATACAGCCACCACAGCTTTCTTCTAAGTTGCTGGTACTCCCCTTCCCTTTTAAAATACTGTTAAACAAAACATTCCGGATCATTTTCCCTGTCTTCCTTCCCAACGTCTATGGGAATACCGTCTGTTCCTAGAGACTTCTCTTTTGGTTAATTATACATCCTATCTTAGCTATTTAATATTGAGCCTCATTTTTCTCTCACCTTGACATAAATAAGACACCTTAAATATTTACATTTGCACCTTTTCTTGGTTTGTTAATTCCTCTGCTTTACAGAAATTTACATAACATTTCCAAAGTATCTCTAATACTTCTATAAGATGTCTGGTTATTTTTCTTATCATAAGTTCCCCAAGTTTGGCAACAACCCTTTCTACTTTCTGTTACCTAAGCTGTTGTGCTAAACGATTTTGTGTTCCATAATTGTTATAAAAAATAGTTGCATAGCAGTAACCTTTCTGAACTCTTGCATACTCTAATAATACTCCCTTAATTTCCCTTCAGCAATCTGTATTTGTTCCTCTTCTTGTTCCTTGAATTTTAGTAGTCTACTGGGAGACAGCTACATACAAACCTTCTTTCATTATATGTTCCCTTCTAGGTCCCCCTAATACATCCTCACTATTGCAAATCAAGTTCCAGTCCCCACCCATACATAATATTCCCAGCTGAAAGATAATTATTTCCTCCAAAATATTCTTACATTCCATAATAGTAATTTTTCATAGAATATAAATATAAGCCAGCATAATCCTCCTTCCCTGCCAATAGCTCCTACCACAAGTCTACCATTATTTTCTTTTTTCCTCTCCCATCTCTGTTGGACTCCTGCTAGCAATCAGTATTATTATTTTCTTTTTCCTTTGTCCCTGATGTTCTGCTGAGTGTCCAGTCTGAAATCCTTACTTTGTAACATTCACATGCTTATTTCTATCCAATGAGTCTCTTCTAACTTTGCTATTTGTACCTTACATTTCATAACAGAATCTAGTATTGCTTGTTTTTTGTTTATACCTGTAAGGCCAATTACATTCCATGATAATATCTACAAAATACCCATTAAGCCATTAAGATAGAAAATTGTTACTACCACCCATTATACACAACAGCTCTTTTCAGTGAGGGTATCCAATTTTTGGCTTACATGCACACCATAATGTTTGGCAGACTGATCTTTTAGGCAGTTGCATATTCTCCACTCCATTTGAACCTATGTAACATTTTCAAGACATTTTGCTTCAACGAAATCAGAACCCCCATTCCCTCTTAACTTAGAGCAAACACACTAAACTATGTACATTTTCAACAAATGAAGTTTGCCCCTTCAGATAAGAGCAGTTGCCCCCAAATTGATAGCTATACCACAGATATTACCTAATCTAAAGTTAAGGTTAACCATGCTAAAGCACATTACAGCCTGTCTTCTAACTTAACATCCCAGATGTAAAAAATAGCATGCAAACTTTCAGCAAACATTAACTTTAAAGCCAAAGAAAAAGTACACCGGCTTCCTTTAAATAAATACATTAAACTGTGCACCATTATATTAAATGTATTTTAGTAGTAAGTCTACCGGGGAGACAACTGCTTACATAAGCTATTCACCTACCACAGTTCCACACTCTATTTTCACTAAACTGCTTGCCACTGTACCTTTACATGATAATTTCACCATACCTCTTACGTTTCTCTCAAAAAAGAGTGCTGAGAGCTTTAGGCTTAATTGCTTTCAACTGCAAACAGCTCATCTCCAAGTACATGCAATTAGCAATAAGATAAAAAAACAGCTAGTAACTTTGCAGATGCATTAAGGAATCTTTGTAAAATTCACTCAGAACACACTGTTCATACTTACCATGGTCAACTGCCTGCACCTGTAGAATTTTAATTTCCCAGTGAGAGCAACTGCTAATGGAAAAATAGCAAATCATTTTGCAAATACAAGAAACATAGCATATTCAATGTCTTTCATCTTTTTATCTTGTTTTTTCAAGCCTATTTGCTTAAAAATGGCTACAGCTTAATCTAAGAAAATCATTACATTTATTCTGCATATATGAGCAATGCATTTTACACCCAATCTGCCTAATATCACAACATTATATTAACTTTAACTTTAATTTGCTTCAGTCCTGCTCTTATCTTGTTATAGTGATATACCCATACAGCCTGTATATCTTACAACTAAGAAAAAGTACTTGCTTGCTTTATTATCTTTAACATATATGGCAGTCATGCATAATACTCCCACACCTCACATTTACAATACCCCTGACCATACACTGCACAAAGATTTTTATACAAATATTAATAAGAACAAAACCTGTTACTTTTACATTTACTTCTTTATTACCTTCAGTGTTTTTCTAAACATTAATGCAATAAAGCTGTGGGTATGCTTCACAGTTCACCCACCAGTTAAACACAGGCTTTCACAGCTTCCTTTTCTTGAAAAGTCTCATTCAAATGTTTATCAGTATGTCCTGTGGACTGATGCTTTATAGTCTCTCATTTATACACTAATTTCAGTGCTGCTCATTTTCCTCCTGATCATGTTCATCTCCTGACACCAGTCTCTGGTTTAATTCCAGTGTACTCCTGATTCTTTTAATCAGCTCTTGCACATGTTTCTGTCTCTCAAGCATTTTCCTTTGGAACTGGCAAAGTCTCTCTATGGGCTTTGTTAATGTCAGAAGAAGAAGTGTTCCTTTCTGCTTGCTGGCTCACTCTTTATTGGGTATTTTTTTTATTTCCTCCTTAGCCTGTTCTGCATCAAGAAATGTACTTGATTCTCCAGGTATGCTGATGGCAGCTGGATATACCAGCAGGAATCTCATACCTACTTCTAGACATTCCCTCGTGGCTGAGATACACATGCTTATCTTCTGTCTGATTTACAGTGAATAATCATTTTTCATAAACACTTGGCTGCCCCAATTTTTAATACCTTTCCCTTCTGCCATAATTTTGTCAGGAACAATTCTTTCTGTTGGTATGATTGCATATTTACTACTATGAGTCTTGGCTGTTTTCTCATGGCCAGATTTAGATCATACATACAATATGCTCTCTCAATTAATAAATTCTGCTGTAGAGCACTGTTCCAATTACTTCTTTCTACTTTTATAAAATTAATGCAGTCTTTTCCTTCCAGTTTCTCACTTACATCAGAAAACTCAGTTTTTCTGCATGCTCTGTAGTATTTTTTAAACAGCTCTTCCTGAGAAGCCTCGTGCTCAGATGACCTTTTCTTCATATCAGCCTCTGATTTTACAGTTTTAGCAGTTAATCTGAATAGCTAGTTTAAGCTTATTTTATGTTTCCTCCCTTTTATTATTTGACTTGATATATTCCTTCAAATATTCTGAAAACAGATGGATACAGCAGCTTGAATCTCACATCTAACTCTAGAAATTCCATCATTGCTAGGGTAAAGATTCTTATATTCTGTCTGGTTTACAGTGAATACTCATTTTTCACAGTCTGCTATCCCCAATTTTTAATAACTTTCCATTCAACCACAGTTTTGTCAGGAGCAATTCTTTCTGCTGGTATGATTATTTATTTACTATTATAGGTCTTGGCTGATATCTCATGGCCAGATTTAGATCATATACACAATGTGTACTTTCAATGAATAAACTCTGCTGTGGAACACAATTCCAGTTACTTATTCCTACTTTCATAAAATTAATACAGTTTATTCCTTCCAGTTTTTTAGGTACATCAGAAAATATCAGTTTTTCTGCAATCTCTGTCTTTTAACTCTAGCATTTTTAAACTAACTCTTCTTGAGAAGCTACATGTTCAGGAAATCTTTTCTTCATTGCAGCCTTTGATTTTTGAAGTTTTAATAGTTAATCGGAATATCTAGTTTAAGCTTATTCTGTGTTTCTATCCTTTTGTTATTTGACTTAATATATTCATTCATTGTATAATAATTCATTGTAAACGCCTTTGAGCACATTTGTTTTATCTTTCCCTCTAAATTACTGAAAGCCATTTCCTGTGCCAGACATGAAACTTGAACTGCTTTTTGTTGAACAGTTGCAAGAGTCTTCCCAGACAGAGTTTTCTCTTTTTTTCTGGCTAATCTTTCTCCCAGGTTCTCCAAATTTCTTCTTTGTTGGCATTCAGGCAGTGTAATTACTAGCCAGTAACCAAATTTTAAACAGACTGACAATTTCACTTGCCCTTTTTCACAGTTTATGTTTTCATACTGGGAGAGTTCTAATCAACCTGTTGATACCTCAACTGCTGTGTAATGTTGTCATAATAGGATGGCATGTTTGCATGACATGATGGCCAGAGGATGAAAATTAATTCATAGTTATATGCAGCTTTTTCAAACCATCATATATAAGCTAGCATTCACACTAGAAAGTATCACCTTATTTTCCCCACTGTATTAAACTGTCAAGTATTCAAGGCTGTTGTTTAATGGATATAGAATCATCATCTCTATTTGGCAGTGTGACAGTATGCTAGTCAAGGTACATGATTCACACTTAAAAATGAGCAAAAACAAAGACAGAGTATGTGATATCAAATATAATGTCCCACCATATTCGTAGAGGTAGAACAAGCTGTTCAAAACTATGGGTTTTGGTGCATGTTCAGGAATTAAAGAAAAAAGAATTAATAGCTTATAACATTTTGTCAATCCCTTTGACAAAGTAACAGCTGACTTATTCTAATAAAAGTATTAATATTTCCTTTTTGTGTTGACTGTTATTCAGAATTTCTTTTCATAGATCAGTTACATCACACATGTCAATCTGCCATTTCGGCACATAAATGCATTTTTGCAAGGCACAGAATTCCTGAAGAAGTAATATATCAGATAAAGGCTCACAATTTGTGAGCCAAGCTTTTCATAGCTTTGAGATGCAATGGGGAATTCAAGTATTTCAAACAGTCTTTCATGTAGTCACAGTAATGGATGGAGTATAGCGTAGACAATAAATAATATTCTTAAGAAATGTGATTAAACTTGCTGATTGCTGCTTATCCTTTGCCAGATAAAGGAATACACTGTAGCATTTTATCAGCTCATGTCTTGATGGCTTATCAAACTGCGGTGGTGGTGCTGCGGTAGCTTTGTCGCCTCACAGTAAGACGTTGTCCTGGTCGATTCTCAGCTAAAGCGTCTTCTGTGTGGAGACATGTGTGAAATGGCGTACTTTCTTTGAAGGTTGTACGTCAGGGCTGGCAACTCGGTACGTAAAAATCTGCTGCCAATCATTAGCGGACCGGAATTCTGCTGTGGCGATCCCTAACCGGGAAAAGCCAAAAGATACAACAATGTCTTGATGGCTTATCATCGCAAAATGAAGTTACCTATTTCTTCTTCAGATCAGCACAGTAAGACGCTGTCCGGTTCGATTCTCAGCTAGAGCGTCTTCTGCGTGGAGACATGTGTGAATGTGCGTACCTTCGTTGAAGGTTGTGCATCAGGGCTGGTAACTCGGCACGTAAAAATCAACTACCAGTCATTAGTGGACCGGAGTTCCACTGTGGCGACCCCTAACCAGGAAAAGCCGAAAGACGCAACATCAAATGAGTCAAATGGCTACAATAGAGTCTTTACAAGATAAACAATGTATTCAAGCATTCTACTTTAACAAAACTGCTAAAAATGTTTCTGTTTTCAGGAGAGGGAAAAGAATAAGGGTGAGTCAAAATGTACTAGATAGTAAAGTACAAATGTAAGGTATCATAAATGGATCTTCAGGTTTAACAAGCTCTTAGTTGGTGCATGGTCCAGATTTGTAGACTTACACTGCATTACTAGATTCAATGGTACAAAGTGATGTGTGTTAGCAGAATGAACTATTATTGCCTAACAAAACATTTGAGGGAGTTATTACAGAGTTCTGTCAAAGATTTCCAACTCAACCCTCTGAGTCCGAGATTGAACAAATGCCTTCCACTGTGTCTGATATTACAAAGGAAAAGTTCGACATATGCCTGAAATTCAAGCTGTTATTAGTTCAGAATATGGCAAGATCAGTGACTATTGCAGCCACCCTACATTGTCAGGACTTCTAAGACTGGAAGCCTGATCAAGAAACATACAAGGCTTTTGTTAGACATACTGATGATCAATCCTTATACCAGCAATCACTGGTGTGCAAATACTAGGTTTTTCATAGAGTGAGATTGTGCTGCCTGAAGGATTTCTACTTTTGCTAAGAATATGGTACTTCAGTCTTGGTATATAAAAGTACTGAGATTTTGGGGGTTGGAGGGCAACACCCCCCACACACACACACACACACACACACACACACACAAACACATTTTATAGTATATTTCCCATGTCAAATGCTGTTTTCATTTGCGTGATTTTACTCCATTGTGATCTAAGCATCTCGTGTGGGAAGCTTTCTGATCATTTAGCATCAATGGTCAATATGCTACTTGTTGTGACACTGACAATAATATAAATATATCATTATTAACGATAGGAAGACTCTGTCATAAGAAAATATGGAATAAATGAAACTGTGTAGAAAATTTCAGTAACTGCATTCTGTCCACTATTTATAGACCTTTCAACTGAGACAGCATATTCAAATGGTACCCAAATTACCCAAAAACTGTGCTGCACAATCCTGAGTAAACAAGATCTAAAAGTTTGGAGTACATAATATCTATAATAGGTGACTTAGAAGTCAAGGAGTTAATATTTGCTTTAGTAAACTTTAAATCATGTAAGCAATGTGAAACAAATAAACAAACCCTTATATAAAGAAGGCTTCTTGACAGTCACTGTGTCAGCTCATATATTTATCTGTGTACTTTACTGGGAAAATGAAGAGGCATCAGAAAGCTCAGTGTTGTCAAGGAGCTCTCGATGTCTTTGCTCGAATATCAAAGACAAGACCAAATATAAAGTTGAACCAAAGACCCAAAATCAGGGACAGTATTTGAACATTACTCCAATTCACTTAAAAAGTTAATACAACATAATGTTTTGCATGACATGCATTTTCTGAGAAATAAGCTATATGAAAGTCTAATGTTTGACATCACTGACTGACTGTAATCCTCAGCGATTTACCATAAAATCAAATATTTTATGAGACTGAACAAAAATATGAGGAGAAAATCAGAAAAATTCTGCAAAATCAAGAACAGCTGAGAAGTATGTGTCAGGCTACAATACCTTAAGAAGACTGCTATGAGGCATGCTACAATACACAGGAATAAACATTTTTAAATAGAACATATCTGAGTATATTATCAGTTGCATTAGCACTCTTCTGTTTGTCATCTGGGCCAATGACCCTTGGGAACCAAATATGAAAAGAACGTATTTAAACATTTTTAACTGCTAGAAGGTGACAGCAGTATGATTTACTAAGAATTTCAACTGAAATTAAAAATGGTACTTTTCCGTTAAACCCCTACCAGTTCGCGCTGGTAAAAATATACACAAAGCTTCCTTTACTGCACCTTTGTACAAATACACTTTGCGGTGGCTCAAGCATGACTGTCTGTAAGGTACAGTACACTTTTGTGTAAGGGTAATAAATAAAACAAAATAAAGACAGATGAGAAACTGTTGTCCGTTAAAACCGTACCACTTCACGCTGCTGTGCTTTGCCGATATTTCTACGCAAGTGAAGCAGCACTGTACCTCAAAGCTGACCAGATAACAAGACAGACAACTGAAGCAGGCGTCCTACACAGTGTCATTTCATTCAGCATAAAATGAACAACAGTTGAACTGTCAGGAGGGGAAAACTTGCACAAACCTTTTACACAGGTAAAGGATCGACAGCAAATGTAAACACTGATTTGCTATTATGGTTCCACAACTATAACTGAAAGGGTTACTTAAACAAAGAGTGGCGTGTCCAAAATATTTGACTGACCAACATGGGCTTTCTTTCATTTGAGAAAACAACAGGTGACAGAGGACTGAAGGGGAGAGGGGAACGACATCTCCATACAGATTCAGGTGTCCAGGCCATGTTTCGGGACAGGTGGAAATCCATGACAGTAAACAGGGACTAACAATCAATACAGGGCTGAACTTTACCTAGCTCACTTACTTTAAACCTTATCAGTCATGAAAACACTTTCACATGTAGTACCTGGAGTAATACACATACGTGAACAACATAAGTTGTACGGTGTCAAATGCAGTACCATTAGGGTTACCACCTGTCCCACTTTGTGAGGGACAGTCCCTCTTTGGGCAGTTGTGTCCTGACCAAAAATAATAAACGTGGCAAATGTCCCAAGATTGTAGGACATAATTATGTCCCATATGTAATAGTTGCATACAATAGTTCTTTCTGTATCTAAAATACCTACATGTTACAAGAAACAGGATAAGCAACTAAACTGATATAAGAATAAGCTTATATTTAGGCAAAAAAGGAAAGTTCTATCCCTTGTACTGACCATGGGTTTGTGCCAGCCTGTAAAATCTGATGTGTGTCCCGAAAATGTCCCACTATGGCCATTTGAAAAGGTGGCAACCCTAAGTACCATGCAAACTTGCTGATCAGTCACCTAGAAGAAGTAACTTCAGCTGTCGGCAAGCATACCTTTTGTCTCTTACTTTCTGCAAAATCCTACTTGTTTGTTGTCCCAACAGCTGTAGTTTATGTATCCAAAGAAGCCAGTGTTTCTGAAATACCGGCATACCAGCATCGCAAAGTGGTAGGGGTGTAACAGAAAAGTACCGTAAAAACAAATAAATAAATACATTGTTGGTAAATTAGTATCTGTAGTTTATGTTTATCCTCCAAATGGGTAAGTAGAAAGACTAAGTGAGTCCAGTGATCCTCATGTTCTGGAAAAGAGAAGGTTTCTAAGACTGAATCTGGTACCACATATGGAAGCTTTGAATCAAGGTCAACCAGTCAGCTAGGCTGACTGTGTATTAAACAAAGTAAATACATATTCCCATTTCCAAAAAATGTTTGCATGACCTACCTCTTTTGAGTCAACACATCTCATATCACAGCACCTACACACAGCAGTAGCAAACATAACACACCTTCCCAACTCATTTGGCAGGGCTGTTCTGAGGTTGACCTTAATTTTCTTTAATAACAGGAACTTGTGCTAAGTTACTGTGTATATTGCATTGCTCCAGGGTTGCTGCCTCCCTTGTCAACTGACGGTGCAGGACAACTTCTACTCCTCTTTCTTCTTTTTACTGCTTAACACCCAATGGCTGACTAACTTTCAGGCAGGTGCTTTCTTTGTAGACAAGTCATTCATCCTGTAGAGCTAGATCATACATTAGAAATCCTTGTTATAACAGACATGTTCTGCATTTATTACCATTTCTGGTGCTGCTGTACGTCTATGTTTCAGGATTCACAATTTGTGAATTTTGTATGAAGTGTAAACATATACCATACTGATTAGCTCTGGATCTCCTTGTTGATGGCCATTCTACATAATGAAAGCTGCAGAATAACTGCTCACACCTCATAGGTTGCCCTATATTGCATATCAGTAAACATGAACAACAGATTCCATGCATGTACAGCAATGCGCATGGCCCCACTTCAAAGATTAAAATATCCAAAAAACATAGGCCAGCACTAGATTCCATCAGAGTTTTTTTATTACAAAATTATATGGGCAAAATTACCCATATATAAAAATACAAAGAAACAAACACCCAAAGGGTGATAAAGCAAACTGGTTTCAGCATAAAGCCTTCATCAGTGCAATATCAGTATTATTGCACTGATGAAGGCTTTATGCTGAAACCGGTTTGCTGGCCTATGTTTTTTGGATTTTGATATCAGTAAACATGCAATATTCTTCCCAGCACCCACCAATTTTGAATTGCATTGTCATGCTTTTGAGCACAGTTGTTTATGCATCTTATCTTTTGCATGTCATCATAATTACCTAGGGGTGCTATGTGTCACATCAATCATGTATGCATGTGGTTTCACTTCATATACCCGAAATGCTGAAATCTCAAATTTCAGCATTTTGAGTCCATGAAGCCGAAACCATCACAATACCAAAGCCCCACAAAGCTAAAATCATAAACCTGAACACAGCATACACTACATCACACATAAACCACAACACCTACAACACAAAAAACATAAACACGACAAAACACCACAGATACACATACCTACACTAAACAAAAGCAGGGGGGCAAGCCCCCCTACACTCCCACACTTATATATACTAACTCCGAGATGGCACAAACAGAGAAAAAAAAAACATACACACACATTCTAACATTCTACAGTCCTTCGCGCGTACACACACACACACACACACACACACACACACACACACACACACATACACACAAGTTACAAAAATGCTCACATACACTCACTCACCTGAAAGTCCGAACACAAACATCCCAAACAAACACTTCCCATAACGTAGCGTCACTGCATAAGCATAGATTTGACATATTCACATTTGTGTTTATGCACTTCCGCTATTCTAAAGTTTTGGCTTCATGGACTCGAAATGTTGAAATTCGAGATTTCAGCATTGCGGGTATATGAAGTGAAACCATACATGCACAGCCTCTAGAGATGAGTCTGGCTTAAAGTTGCTGACAAAATGGAAGTGACTGCACAATCATTCCACTATGTCAATGGCATGACAATAGCTCTCACCATTTCTCAATACTCTTTCCAAATTGCCAAAACTCCCCCTGTCAGATTCAAGTGTGTTTACTGCTGTATGTTACAATAGAATAAAGTTTACCCCTGTAATACTCCTCCAATTGCCCTCCTATTCATGAATCATATGGGCATACAGAAACACAGCAGAGATAGTATTTAAGCTACTGCATTGTAGAATATGGTAGATAGTTATTCTGACTTTGCACCTACTAATGACTTATTGTCTCTGCATTATACATCTCCATATTTGTCCTTATAGCAGAACCAAACTACCTAATGCTAGACATAAGAAGATCATATATCCCACCTAATGGCTCTTTTTAATGCAGTTGCTGAAACCCCCAGTTCTGGAGCACAGCTCCTAATAAAGGCATACGCAAATTAAAGGCGGTTCAAAACATAGCCATAAAATGCTGTAAGGTCTGTAAGAAAAGCCATATAGCCAAACAGACACACTTAGCAGTGTATGTACAGGCTAAATGAGGAAAGGAAGAGAAGGAAATGAGAAAAAATGTTCTACAACCTCAGGAAATCTATAGAAAGTCCTGGAAAAAGGCAGCCTAATAGCAAGGAGGCAGACTGTCCAGCTATGCTGCTGGTAACCTCTGTAGAACTCAGTGGCAGATTAAGCCTGGATGCAGGGGCGCGCACCTGACCCTTTCTTAAAGCCCTTGTACATTTGTGTTTAAAAAAAAAAGAAATGCACTGTTCTTATATATAAATCAGTTAATTTACCATAAAAACAGTACATCTTACTGCTTCAATTTACCAATTCTTTGTTTTAATACTTGCACCAAAAAAGCACTGGAGATGTGATTGGAGGTTGCAGTCTGGTGATCTATTCTGTGATTCTGACAATAACTCCTAAAATTGCATCTCTGACTGTAAAGTGAAGTGAAGGTGCATTTGGTGATAGTTTGTAGGGAGATACAGTCCTTGAGTAATAGAATACTGTTTTACATTTAACAATAGCACTATTGTAGCACTTACTAGCTGCCATGGCTAAACTGAAAGTGCAGAGTTGATTTTGATTGTGAAGATCTTATTCCTGCAATAAATGAGTAAGAATCAGTGTTCAGAGACCTTGAGGTATTTTTTCCTCAACCAGGGCTTGAAGAAATCCTGCCAAAGTGGTACAGCTGAGAGTGTACCTCGTTTGGTGCACTGTACTTTCTCATTGAATCTCTTCTCATTTTGCACCTCTTTTACATGTTTGTTACTGCAGAAGGGGTCATTGGGAGAAATATTTTGTTCTTGCACTTCTGCATATCTAGACAGACTGAGGAAGGGATTGTTGGAGGGAAATGTTTCATTCTGGTGCTTTTGCATACTTATACAGACTGCTGAAGGGATTTTTGGGGAAAATGTTTCATTCTGGTACTTGTGCATACTTGGACAGACTGCTGAAGGGGTTGTTGGGGAAATGTTTCATTCTGTCTATTCATCCTCAGCACTGAAATAGATAGGACATGCTGGAGGGACAGATTCATAACCCAGAGGCTCCCTTCACTCTGGAATAAAATCCCAGTCCAGGTTAGGCAGAGTCCCTCATTGACTCTCTTCAAGAGGAATCTTGATGAGTGGATGGGAGATTGTAGGTTTACCCCGGGTATCACTTCTGTGTCACTGTTAGACAGAGGCACAGTATACTAACCTCAAAAAAGGGCATAGCAAAATAAATTTAAAATGGGTGGCGAAAGCCAAACACATTCTGGCTAGGCTTATAAATGCCCTAGGGCAGATAGCCTAGTATGACCCTATGAACCTATGAACCTATGGTGCTTGTTCATTCTTGGACAGACTACTGAAGGGGTTGTGGGGGAAATGTTTTATTCTGGTGCTTGTGCATAGTTGGACAGACAGCTAAAGGGATCTTTGGGGGGAATGATTAATTTTGGTGCCACTTGAGTGCTTGTGCATACTTGGACAAACTGCTCAAGGAATCTTTGCGGGTATTGTTTCATTCTGTTGCTTGTGCAAACCCAGGCAGACTGATGAAGGGGTTGTTGGGGGAAATGTTTCATTCTGGTACTTCTACATACTTGGTCAGACTGCTGAAGGGTTTTGTTGTGGGAAAGTTTTCATTCTGGCACTTGTACATACATGGACAAACTACTGAAGGAATCATTAGGGGAAATGCTTCATTTTGATGTCAGTAAAACGCTTGTACATACATGGGAAAACTACTGAAAGGATCGCCAGGACATTTAGAGAAAGAAAGCAAACAATGCAGCTACACTTTTATTTTTTTATTTATTTAACATTTGTTGACCGGGAAAGTCCGACTAGGTTCCACAGATCCTGTTTTCAGCGGAGGCCCGAGGAGAAATGCTCCAGAACTTACACTGCTTGATAGGCAGCAATGCAGCAAAGCCAAGTATAATGTTAATGTATATTCTTCTTGATTTTTAAAACAAGGATCTAGTAAATCCTTGCACTATGACACACCCAAGATAAAACCTCTGATGATCAGGCTTACTGAAATGTAAATGTTTTTTGCAGGGGGGCAGGCTCCCCTGCATCCTTAACATGGGGGGTTAGCTACCTAAACTCTTCAAATTTATATTATTGGTATCCTCTTGTTCATTTTAAAAATGTAACATATGCCTCTGCTCTTATGAAAGCCAGTGAAAGGGGGGCATACCTCTCAACCTGAGAAAGTACATAGAATAACAGGATTTGTGTTAGCATGCATTTTCTGTAGGAAATGGAGCCTGAAACACAAATGTATGTCATTATTGACTGAGATCAATCCTCACTGATTTGCCAGAAAACCACAAATTTTATGAAGTGAAAATCTGGACATTCTGCAAAAACCTGGACAGCTGAGAGGTATGGTCAAGGGCCAGGGCTAAGTATTCAGCGCATGTTGCTCAATACTCTGAAAGTCTGATTTTGTTGCCTGGGTGAACTAAGGAGAAAAATCAAGCAAAAACAGCTTTGTCCAATCAAAAATGAGACCTCACCATACTCTTTATTCTTTTTTTACTGAATACATTTTTATTGATGTTCAGAAACATATATATATATATATATATATATATATATATATATATATATATATATATATATATATAGTGCTTATACCAACGAAATATTTACATAGTCAAAGCTTAAAGTGTAGAAACAATTCCAAAAACAAACATTATAAAAGCAACTATTTACGTAGGATGTCTATATTTGAAAAACTTTGTTTTCTTGAACATATCTTTGAATAAGATTATAATTTATTACAGACTTCTGTTTCCAGCTATTGATTTTACTTTCTGCCAGGCAATGCTTAAGGAAGTAGGTCGTTCTGTTGTTTCCTTGATTGTTTTCAATTCCAACTGCGAGACTGATAAAACCATGTTCTTGAAATGTTAAGAATTTGGAGGAGTTACAGCTTTCCAGTTCTGTGTAATATTTTTCCTTGCAATAGCAAGGAGAGTCCACAAAATTACATATTTTTACCTTGGAACACAAGACGGCACAGGTGTATTTAACAAAACTACAGATTTAGTAAGTTGGAAATTATCAGTGAACAGTGCCTGTAACAAATAGTTAATACTGTCAAAATATTGTTTAAGTAAATTGCATTCATAGAACATGTGCTGCCAGTTGGCTATTGATTGTGATTTCCACCTCCAACATCTATTTTCTTTATTATATATTAGTTATAAATTGTGTGGTGTTAAGTATTTTCTATGTATAAATTGCCATGTGAAAAGTTGCAAATATAGTGATAAATATGTTAGTTTTGGAAATGTAAGAATTAGTTTTTTATCTTTATCGTCTGGCATTTTACCATTAACTGTTTCATATATTTTGTTTATTATGAACTCTTGTTTCTTTAACTAATTTGTTAAATACTGATAAAATTCCTTTCCCATTTGTGGGAAATTCCATCAGTATTATTAACTGCTCTTTGAACTTAGGAACCTTTTCCCTAACAGACTTCTGTATTATTGCCTTTTGGTTTAAAACTGTTTGTCTTAATCCCTGCAGTGTTAACCACGTGTTATTTTCAAGGTTGAACTCACTAATAATTTGTTCTATCATTAGTACTTTATTAGTGTTTATCAACTGATGCCAATAAATTAGACCATTCTTGCAAAGTGTTTTAACTGCCACCAAGTCATGAGTTATAATATTATTTTCTGTATATGCTATTGGGAATATGAAAAAAGACCATGCTTTTATAGCTGGCGTTTTGTTTACAAAGTGCATAAAAGACTTTAGGATATTGATAATGTATTTAGAATTTATATTTTTGTGTTTCCCTGTTGCCATATATTCCTTCAATAACCAATGTAATCTATTCCGTACTATATCCATATGTTTATTTATTGTACCATACTCTTTATTCTTAATAGGCTGCTTGAGGTCTCCATTAGAGTACCTTGGAATAATCACAACTACTGCAGATTTGCAGAATAAATTGTGCTTCCCAAAGTATTATACTTTATAATTCAGCCAGAGACTGCTGTAGGGCTTTGGTAAATTTTCTTCTTCATTTGGTGTTTAAGTAGCTGAAGAGTATCATAAAACAGGATAGGTATATGTAAAGCAGTATATAAATAGTTATTGGATTATTATTGTGCTTTTATAAAATGTGTGCTATAATTAATATGAAGCTAAGTTTAGCTCAAACACTTCATGCTTTTTTTGCGCAGTATCAAAAGGAGTGTGTGTGTGTGTGTGTGTGTGTGTGTGTGTGTGTGTGTGTGTGTGTGTGTGTGTGTGTGTGTGTGTGTGTGCGTGTGTGTGTGCATGTGCGTGTGTGTGTGTGCTCTTAGGTTAGTACTAGGCTATCTACTCTTGCAGGCCATTTTATGACTAGTCAAATTTCCCATCCTAATGGTAAGAATCAAACCCTGTACTTTGTGCATATCAGATAAACCCAATATGACTCATGCTGTTAGAACCAATTTAATCGAAGGGACTATTATTTCTTTTTTCCCCAATAATTTTCGATTTCTGCTGCTTATTGCTTAAACTTTGCAGTTATCTTTATTTGTTATGTTTAGAGGTCATTTTATTTCTGAAATAAGACACTCACGGGTACAGCCTATATTGTCTAGTAGAGCACACTCCTGTTACTAAACTGTAAACACACTGTGTAAGTGTCTGGTATCTTATTATGCCACTGGGGGATGCAGTTAACAGACAATAAACATTGCTGTGTAGGTAATCCAGTCTTCACTGAACTAGCACTGACTATTAAAACATTATGTTAAAAGGAGCTGTCAATATGATGTACACTTCATGTACAAATGGTGTCACAATGCACACTAAACTTTTTTGTGCAGTATACACACACACACACACACACACACACACACACACACAC
The DNA here is from genome assembly GCF_019279795.1 of Protopterus annectens. Classification (NCBI taxonomy): domain Eukaryota; kingdom Metazoa; phylum Chordata; order Ceratodontiformes; family Protopteridae; genus Protopterus; species Protopterus annectens. The sequence continues at coordinate 1,401,858,459 of NC_056737.1, forward strand.
ACACACACACACACACATATATATATATAAATGGGTCTACTTCATATGACCTAACTTTCATATGACTGACATTCATTTGACCGAGACCATATAACCTAATGTTCATAATAGTGAAAACTCCCTTGACTGAAACTCATAACACCAACACCTTACAATGCTAGATTTCAACACACTAAATTGCAAACTATAGACTTGCACACTTACAACAGCAATTACTAACACTTTCCAGAACTTATATATATCCTATTATCAAAAAACAGACGATATAAGGCCAAACTAGATGGTGGGGCTATGCCCCCCACAATCCCCCAACTATATATATTAACTCCAGGATCACACTACAGTGGGGAAAAGGGCATATACCTTTTACTTACCTTATAGTAGTCTATACACTGCCATTACTATGTTGAAATCTAGCATTGTAAGGTGTCGGTGTTATGAGTTTCAGTCAAGTGAGTTTTCAGTATTTTGAACTTTAGGTTATTTATTTTTTATTTATTTTATTTTATTTATAGTTGGTTTACCAGGATTGTCCACTGGGCCAGAAGAACCCATTTTCAGTGGAGTCCTGGAGAGAAAAGCTCCAAAACAAAGATACAAAAGATTACAGAAGTTCATTCTTTAACACTTAAATCATATTAAAACAGATTGTCAAAAACAGTGGTAACAAAACTATAACAGTGGTTCACAAATGTAGACAATTGTGGGTTCAAGACAAAAACTGAGGACAGGTGGTTACAATGCAAAGAATCTAATGTTTAAGCAGCTGCAAATAGACTACCTTGGTTACATTATGTATAACAAACATAGCATTGCTGTAGTAAATATGTAGTATCTTGAGTGGAATAGTAGAATTTAAGAATTATTAGGCGTTATTGCATTTGCTTATTTATAGTATCTGGTTATATATGATATGGTTGCCTGTAGGGAGCAGACTAGGCTATGAGGGGTGGGAGCAGGAGCATTCCCAGGAGGATGTTAGGTGCGTGTGTAGAGATTTTTTAAAAGCTGGGAGGTTAGTAGTGGTGGGATGGAGGGGGGAAGGGAGTTCCATAGGTGTGCCAGGGCAAAGGACAGCAGGTTTTTCCCTGGATAGTGAAGAGGTTTGTACAGTTCTATCAGGTTTTGGTTATTAGATCTTAGGAGTCTTTGTGGCATGTGCATTTTAAAGGTGGAGCTGAATGAGGGACAGAGGGATGGATGGAAAATGAGTTTGTGAGCAAAGGTGAGCTGAGTAAAGGAGAGATAGTTAGGAAGCTCAAGCCAGTTTAGTTTGTGGAGAGATACACAGTGGTGGGTAGATGCTTTGTGACTAGTGGCAAATTTGGCAATTTTATTATAACAGGAGAACAGTTTTGTTTTGAGGGATGATTGTAGGTTTGTTAGAAGAGGAGCGCGATATAGAAGGGAAGGCATGAGGAATGTTGTAGCAAGAGTGAGCTTAGTAGATGTAGTGAGGAATCGATTTTGTCGATATAGCACGCCAAGTTTGTAGTGGGGTTTTTTTATGTTTAGTTGTAGATGGCTATTAAATTTAAGCTGGTCATCTATCTGGACCCCTAGCAGTTTGGTTTCAGTTACTAGTTCAAGAGGTGTGTTATTTTGGCTGATGATAGAGAGTAGATTTCTATCAATGATTGTGTTTTTTGAGGGAGTAAATACCATAAGTTTGGTTTTTGATGCATTGAGTGCTAGACGATTGTTTTTCATCCACTGTTCTGTGGTAGAAAAGGCATCTTGAGTTACTTTTAGAGAGTGGGAATGGATGTGGCTATGCAGATAATTGTAGAATCATCTGCATATTGAATAAGTTTGGCATGGGGAATTGAGTGGAAGAAGTCATATTTATGGTTATATGGTCTCGGTCAAATAAATTTCAGTCAAATGAAAATTAGGTCATATGAAGTAGACCCGTATATACATATATATATATATATATATATATATATATATATATATATATATATATATATATATATATATATATATAGTTCCCCTTCATAATCTCAAAATACTGAAATCTCGAATTTCAGTATTCCAAGACCATAAAGTAGAAAATTCAGAATACCAAAAGTGCATAAGCACGAATTCGAATATCTCAAATCCGTGCTTATAGGTTCATAGGTTCATACTAGGTTATCTGCCCTAGGGCATTTATAAGCCTAGCCCAGAGTTTTGTGGCTTTCGCCACCCCTTTAGTTTGAAGGATACTATGCCCATTATTTTGCTGTGCCTCTGTCAAGCAGTGACACCGAGGTTATCCCTGGGGTATACCTGCTATCTCCCATCCATTGGTCAAGATTTCTCTTGAACAAGGCCAGCGAGGTGCGCTGCCTCACATGTACCGGGATTTTGTTCCACAGCATAGGGAGTCTCTGGGTGATGAATCTGTCCCTCCAGCATGTCCTATTAATAGCCATGTTGAGGTTTAAGTCTCTTGCCCTTGTAGTTCTGATGGATTTAGATTTTTTGAGGTGAAGCATGTTCATTAATTCCGGGTTGGACATGGCCTTGTATGTCAAGCACAGGTCACCTCTGAGCAGACGGTAAGCGACTGAATAGAGCTGGAGTTCCTTCAGTCGGGCAGCATAAGACATATTTTTGAGACCCTTTATCCTTTTGGTGAGGAACATTTGGGGCCTTTCCAATTGCTGCAGGTGTCGGGTCAGATACATTCCAAATGGGGCATTGTACTCAATCATTGGTCTGATGAGTGATGAGTACAGGGGAACAATGACCTCCCTTGATCTAGATGTGAATCCCTTCATGATTAGGTGGGCAATGTAGAAGGTCTTTCTAACTACTTTGGCAACGTGAGTGTCAAATGAAAGGTTACTGTCAACCTGGGTCCCCAGATCCCTGATAACCTCTTCTGTGATTAGTGGATTGCCACCTATATGGTAACTAGGGGTAACCTTGTTTTTCCCGAAGGGTATGACTATGCATTTTATGGCGTTTAACTTTAGGCCATGGCTCTGGCACCAGTTATCTGTTTCTATGAGACCCTTCTAAAGGATGTCTGTGTCAGATGGGTTTTCAACTATGGTGCCTAGTTTGCAGTCATCTGCAAACTTTGTCAGCCATAATCCTCCTGTGTTTGCTTGTACTTCTGAGAAGTAGATGCCGAACAAAAGTGGGCCCAGGACTGAGCCCTGTGGGACACCACTTGTGACAGGCTTGGAGTCTGACATGGCGCCAGCAACTCTGACCCTGTGGGTTCTGTCACTTAACCAGTTTGCAACCCATCTAGTGACATATGGGTTTACATTTAAGCTGGTGAGTTTTTCAATGATACCCGAGTGGGGTATTGTGTTGAAAGCCTTTGCCAGGTCAAGGTAGGCTGTGTGGACTGCCTTGCCCTCGTCAATGGCCTTGGTGACTGTTTCGAAGAAGTCAACCAAGTTTAAGAGGCATGATCTGCCCTTGACAAAGCCAAACTGGGTTGGATCCAAAGTCTGCAAGTCCCCTATGTCTTTATTTATGAGTTCCATTATGATCCTCTCCATAGCTTTGCAGACCAAGCTTGTCAAGCTGATGGGACGGTAGTTTCTGGGGTCGGTGGAGGCACCTCCTTTATGAAGTGGGACCACCGTTGCCGTATGCCACTCCTTGGGTACGTATCCTGAGGTGAGGCTAATATTAAACAGCTGCCCTAGCTGCTGGTTTAATTCCTCATTGAGTTCGTGGAGCACACAACCGGGGACACCATCTGGTCCCATGGATGCTGTGTTTTTCGCCTTGGAGAGAGCAGTTCTCACCTGAGCATTTGAGATGTTTGGGGGACTACAATCCTCTGGTATAGATATCTCTCCTTTTGGGGGGGAGGGGGGGGAGAAATTTGCACTGAACCTGTCAGCCAGTATGTTGGCAATGTCTGTAGGTTCAGTGATTTTTACGTCATTTTAAACTAATTCTGAGCATATCTGGGAGTTTCCTCCCAGGTTTCTAACATAGCTAAAAAAGGCCTTATGAATGTCTTTTGAGTCCTTAGCGATTTTTCTCTCAAAATTTGCCTTGGATGCTTTTATGAGAGATCTCAGTTTTTTACTTATAATGATCAGGGGTGTCTTCCCTTTTATGGATTTTGTTCTATCTTGTAGTAGCTTCTTCCTTTTGTTGCAAAGCTTGTTTATGGCTGGGGTCCACCAGACTGGACACTTGCCTTTGGTACAAAGAGTCTTTGTTTTGTTTGGGATTGCCTGGTCCATGCAATCCTGGAGGTGCTGGTAGAAGGCATTTGTAGGTGATTCAGCGGTTTGAGTAATGGTTTCCGCTGGCTCGGGGGCCTTGAAAGAGACCACACCAGTCTTTAGGAGTGTGAAGTCGGCTTTTGAGAAGTTCTTCACTGTGGTCTTTTTTATCTGGGGTGGGGGCGGGATGTGGACTTCCAGTGAGATTAGTTTATGATCTGATCTCACCAGTGATGGGTATACTTCTGGTGTTGAACATTGTGACCCCATGTTTGTGATGATGAGATCTAGTATGTTTTCTCCTCTTGTGGGGATGGTGACTAGTTGTTCCATGGCATTTGAGTTTATGAACTCTAGGAACCTTTGGGCTAGAGTGTTGGGGCTTGAGTAGTGATCCCAGTCTATATTTGGATAGTTGAAATCACCCAGTATGATGGTGTTTGGAGATATATTTATCCACTCCAGTGTTTTCAGGAAAGCTGTGTGAGGTTCCTGAGTTTGGGAGGGTGGCCTGTAACAGGCTACAAACTGCAGTGCAGTCTTGCCTACGGTTAGTTGCACCTGGATGGTTTCCGATGCATCGTGTGTTGCCACCAACCTTGAGGTGAGGGTGTCCTTGATGAATATGGACACCCCCCCTCCTTTCTTGGTGTTGTCCGGATTTTGGGGCCGGAACGCATGATATGAGGTAAAACCTGATAGTGCCGGGGTGCTCTCAGGAGCCTTGAACCAGGTTTCAGTCACAGCACAGACATCGATGTTCTCCATACTGAGAAGGGCTTCGAGTGTGTGCATCTTGAGGTTGAGACTTCTGGCATTGAGCAGCATTACCCTTAGTTTTTTTCCTTTTTTGTGTTCTAGGGTGGTAGGTTTAGAATTTGAGCCCTGCCTAAAAAAGGCACAATGGGGGTGGCAAGAGCCTTTGCCAAAATCCGGAAGCCCAGGGGTGACAGGTGCAAGCCGTCCCTAGCAAAGCAGCCTGGCTTGTCCAGCATGTCATCCCAGGCAGACAGACATTGGATCCCCTTTGAATGACACCATAGTTTAAGCCAATTATTAAAGCTGATCATCTTGTCTTCGTATTGTGGCATCATTCTTGGTGAAGGTAGGATACTGCTCAAGGTCAGGGTCATACCTGCCTGGGCTACATAATCAGAGAGCTCCTCTATGTCTCTTTTCATGTAGTCCAGGGAGGTACGTCTCAGGTCGTTCACACCAGCATGAACAATGAGTCATACTTGTACCTGCAGTTGAGTGACCTGAGTGCTTGCGTTATGTGGTGGATTCTAGCGCCCGATAGGCAGCTTACTGTAACCTTCTCCTTACTCAATCTGGTGAGCGGGACGTCAGTGTGTCTGACTATGGAGTCACCTATGACGAGTGTGTCTGGCATTGTGTTTGGCCTTAAGAGCTGTGACTGTTTGGCACACTGACTTTGTGGTCTATGTGTTGCATGTGCTGTGCCCTGTGGAGGCAGTTGTTTGGGTGTCTGCTTTGGTGGCCTCTGCTGTTTTGGTAGATTTTTGATCAGAGCCTCTGAGTATGTCTTTGTGTGTTTATGTGTATGATTTGAAATTGTGATAGTGCTATGTGAGACTGGGTTTGTGGTGTGTGTGGTTACCTTCTCCCCCTGTCTGGTCTTGCCAGTCCTGTGTTGAGAGAGCTCAGCCTCCAGTTTGGCTATATATTTGCATCTCTCGCATGTATTTGTGTTTTGTGGGAGGAGGAGAGGGTTGTCAGTGTACATGAGGCAATTGTAACATTGCCTCAATATTCCCAGATTCACCAGCTGAGCAGGAGAGGACACTAGCAACTGATCCATCGCCATGCTAGAAGGAATAGACAAAAACTTTATGTAGATGAGATTGAAAAAGACTTCGGGGGATGTGGTGTTTTTTGGCCGGTGGGGTACTATGTATAATAAAAAGTGCTATATCAGAGTAAAAAGTACTTTAGGAGCAAGTGCTAGGCTTTACAGATAGAGAATAGTCTACTTAGGAATCAAGTAGAGCTGAACTTTTTAGTTAGAGAATAGGCTGGTTAGATTAGCAGTACAGTTCAAAAGGAGCTGTTCTAAGGGAAAAAATGAAGAGTGGACTTTAGGTAGCCCAAATAGTTTAACCTTGATTAACCACCGCTGCTCTTGTGTGCTCCTGTGGCAACTCCGCGCTAAATCGCGCTAAAGCACGCTAAAGCGTGCTTTATAGCAGGGGGCTGGAAAAGGCAGGAAATGACCCAAAATGGCCAATGAACTACAAGTTACTGTCTTAAACCACTCCTCTGAGGACAAACAGGCAGCTCAGTACTCCCCACTCTCACTGGTGAGTAAAGAAACTTCCCCCTGACCAAACAAGGAAAATGGAGAAGTACAGGAACCAAGACAAAGCCTAGGGATCAGCAAAATCTGATCACTGGAACAAACTAATCAGGAAAGTATGGAAAACAAGGATATTTTTTGTGCATGGTTTTATGCATGGTAAGTGAAGTGTTTGACTGGTATGGTGTCTGGAATTGAAGGTGAGTGAGTGAGTGTATGTGTGTGTTTTTGTACATTGTATGTGTGGGTAAGGGTAGGGAGGTGTAAGTATGAGTGTGAGTGTTGGCTTTCTTGGTGTTTGTGTATGTGTGATGTGTATTTGTGTGTATGTGTGATGTGTATTTGTGTGTGTGTGTGTGTGTGTGTGTGTGTGTGTGTGTGTGTGTGTGTGTGTGTATGTGTGTGTGCGCTAGAGCGAGTGTGATTTCTTTTTCGTTATATGCAATCTCGGAGTTGGTGTATATAAGTGGGGGGTGGGGGCTGGGGTGCAGGGGCTTGCATGTAGTGTAGGGTTGTGTGGTTTGTGTGGTGTGGGTAGAATGGTATGTGTTGTGTGGTGTATGGTCTATGTATGCTCGTGATTGTGTGAGTCATAATTGTGGATTTCGGGATTGTGAATGATTTGGCTTTATAGTTCGAAATACTGAAATTCGGGATTTCAGTATTTCGAGATTATTAAGTGGAACCATATATATATATATATATATATATATATATATATATATATATATAGATATATATATATGTGTATATATGTATACACATACATACATACATACAAGCTGCTTCTCCCTTGGGTCATGATTTTTCTGCCTGTGCCACAGTCACAATTATCTCATGTTTTTTCTGTATTACAATTCATATTTAACAAGCTAGTAATCATATAATTTTGTTATGCTACTGTTGGTATTTCTTACAGCAAACTTTAAACTTATAGAAAACAAGAAAAGTAACTAGTCCAATGAGATATGAGCTGAGCAATATTACAAATGAATATCCATGGGAGGTGAAGAAGAACATAAGATATTAGGCATAGTGGGCAGAGTACCTGTAGAACTATGGACAGAAGTTTGAGATATTATCCAGGAAGTGGTAAAAATAACTCTGAATATAAAGAAGATTAAGAAGACAAAATGACTGTCTGTGAAGGCTTTAGAAGTGGCTGTGGAAGGAAGGATATCTAATGACAATGGAGATAAGGTACAATATTAATAACATAATGCGTAGTTTCATAGATAATAGCAAGAGTAGATAAGGAGGGACATGTAAATGAGCAATGTAAAGAAATGAATGAAGACAACAGAATGTGATTGACAAGAAATCTGTTCAAGAAGATGTGTTATATTAAGGAAAATTTCCAGGTAGTAATGAACATGACAAAAAACAAAAATTGGAGAGACATGACAGAAACAGATGATAAGAAAAGATCAACGACGTCAGTCATTGTAGTACCATCACTGAAGTCAGCTGGCCCAATGACAACATATTCAATTGATAAAATGTACACCAACATCAGTGATGCATGCAATAATGTGTTTAGTAACTAGAACCAAACATTCTGGAAAGTGAAGTTAAATGTACACTAGAAAGCATTGCTAGTAAGGCTGAAACATTAGCTGAATTCTTTAAAATACTGCAAAATAATGATGTAACACTGCTGCATTTGCTAGCAACTGTGGAAAACAATACAGTAATCATTGGATTGGAAAATATCAGTTTATATTCCAGTCTCAATGGGCAGTACTACAGATTGTTCCAATTATCAACCAATTGCACTTGTAGAAAGTATAGTATTACCAAAATCAGGAAAACTTTTTCCCCAAGGCTGAAGTTGGCATGACTGCAGTCTAAGCTGAGTGTAATTTAGGCATGACAGAAGTTTACTGTCAAGGAAGCTATTTGTTGAGAGAGAAAACTATTCAAACTCAAATGACCATGAGTCTGGAAAACATATTGAGATTAAAGAAAACTATTTTAAATCTAGATGGACTTTGACTTTAGAAAGAAGCCAACTACCATTGGCATTTTTGAACTCCTGGAGACAAGCATTGTCTCCTCATCCCCAACCAATTCTAGAACTAGTTGAAAGGAGAGAAAGGGTACAGTAGGACTTTTTTTCTTTTCCAAAATGTTTTATTAATTTTATAACACAATAACTTAACAGTATAGTAACAAGCAAAAACAAATACACTACATACAATGTCCATAACAACTAAAAAGCAATATACATAAGAGAACACAATATTTCTCTAACAGATTAGACAATTTTGTCCAAACAATTAAATGATGATTTGTGTTGTTAGTCCTTGCTTTTATAGTAGCAATCTGATTCTTACAAATGTATTTCACAAGTTGAATAAACTCAACTTTAAAGACAGGAGTAGATTGGGATTTTCAATTTTAGTAACAATTTCCCTTCCTATAGAGAGGATAGACTATATTAAAAATGTTTGTTTTTTAGGAATGACTTCAGGAACAGGAACATTGAAAAGTATAAGGGGGTCAGAAATTAGTTATTGGCAATCCATAGAGCTTTACAAAGATATTTAAAGTCTAACCAAAATGGGGAAATTATTTTGCAATTAACAACGATTTGTATCCAGTCAGCATCACGGTGTCCACATCTCCAGCATTTCATTTCATCTTTCTTGTACACTATTGCTAGTCTATGTGGGGTGAAAAAACATCTATGTAAAAATTTCCATGTGTATACACACCAGAACAAGAAAGATTTTGATTCCTTTGCCGACTGTAAACAAAGTTTTTTTTTTTTATCTTTTTCTGAGAATACTTGTCTATTAAGTTCACTTGAATAATTCCAAACACATAACATCTGTTTTGCTAAAATCATTTCTGAGAATTTTATAAATAACAGATATGTATGAAGTATTTTTGGGTGAGCTATTAATAATTGTTGAGATAAAATCCAAGATTTTTAAGTTCCTCTTACTGTATGTCTCTAATGAGGGTACAAGCTTAGTATGTATAAAACCCTTACAAGTTTGGATGTTCAGCCAATTGCAATTTTGCAAACTACATCAAATAGTCTACAGAACTTATTTTATTAGCTGAGCAAATTGTTTCCAATATAATAGGTCACCCTTCTTAAATTCTAACATTTTCTGAGTATCAAAAGATATCAAACATTCATTTGTGTAAGCAAAAAGAAAGATAATTATTAATAAATTATTAACTAATTGATTAGAAAACATAAGCTTTTTAAACAACAGCAATATTTGGTTTATAAGAGGTGTGAGAACAAGTTTTGACCTTTCACTTTGAATGTATATTTTTAAAATCCATATAAAGATGTTGTATGTATTTGAGTATATAGTTCAAGCGATATATTATTGCTATTAAGAAGTAAGGTTTCATGTACTGATTTCCAATATGATGCATAAGAAATATTTTTCCAAAGCAACACTATGTTAATAAATGTGGAGTTTAAATAAAAATCAATATTTGGAAACCCTATACCTCCTTCATCCCAACTTGTGATGTGCCAGAAAAGAGAAATTCTTGGTTTTTTTTTTTTTTTTTTGGGGGGGTACCAAATGATGTTGAGTAATGAGTTATTAATTTTCTGTTTAATTTTGACAGGTGGGGGAATTATTAGAGCTTAGTCAATGAATAAGATTTTAGGTAACAGTATCATTTTGATTAAAGTTAGTCTGTCTTCAAATGTGAAGAAGAGTCTGTTTTAACTGTCTATTAGACTAGTAATTGAGTTTATAAGTTATTGGTAATTAGATGTGAGTGATTTTTTTATAATTACATTCGATAATGATACCGAGATATTTAATAAGCATGCCCTCCTAGTTTATGTCTCTTTTTGATCTAAGTTTCATAGTAAAATTTTTATTCACTAGAAGTGCCTGAGTTCTGTTGTGATTGAATTTAAGACCAGAGATGTTTGCAATGATGTCTAGATTATGTAATAGGTGATCTATTGAATTTTCAATATCATTAGAAGTTATTAGTAGGTCATCAGCAAACAGTTGTATTTTTGGGGATAATTTCTCTGACACTTTAGATGCTTTAATGGTGTCATTATTTCTAACATCATTTGCAAGAGGCTCAATAACCAGGGCAAAGATTAATGGAGAGAGGGGGCACCCCTCTTTAGTACCTCTTAATGTTTCTAATGGGCTAGCTAGATAAGATCCAGTCTTTACATAGGCTATGGACTTTTCATATAATATTTTTTAATTAATCCTTTAAAGTTTGGGGAGAAATTGTATTTTTGCAGAGCTTTAAACAGATATGGCCAACTTAGGGAGTTGAAAGCTTTATTTATATCAAAGGCTTAAAATAGAAAGCTCATTTTTCCCATTTGCTAAGTCTATTAAGGACAGTAATCTAATTACATTATCTTGTGCCTTTTTGTTTTTGATAAACCTGGTTTGGTCTTTATGAATTAATATTGAAAGAATATTTTTCTATTATTTAATCTGTCTGCTACGATAGACATGAATATCTTGTAATTAATGTTATGCAAATAAATTGGCCTGTATGATGTGCAAAGGTTGGGCTCTTTATTTGGTTTTAAGATGGGACAGATGATATAATATTTCTATGAGGGAGGAATGTTTGCTGTAGTTTTAACTTCTTGGAATGCATTGAATAAGATTTTCAATATGTTATCAGGTAAAAGTTTGTAAAATTCCAGAATTAGACCATCTAGCCCTGGTGCCTTTTTTGTCTTAAGATTTTTTTATTTGTTCTTTTAATTCTTTAAAGGAAAAGGGTTTATCTGTGTTATTAATATTGTGTTTGGATAGCTTCTTTTAAATATTATTAGCAAGAAAGTTGTCTATAGTTTTATCAATTGTAGATGAGTTCTTATTATTAATATTCTTGTAATAGTTTTTAAAAGATAATAAGATATTTTTAGATCTGTAACTTTGATAGTCTGATTATTTCTAGAGTATATTATTTCTTTTACATTACTTTTTTCATTTAAATATTTAGATCTAATCACAATCCCATGCATACTCTTCAGATTAATTGAGTAGGACTGTAATCTGATTTTTTCCAGATTTATTGATATTTTATGCTGCATGATATCCTGATAGTCCTTGTTCAGTTTACATATGTTAGCTAATGCAGATTTGTCATTTGATGTAAGTTTTAGTTGTAGTTCATCAATTTCTTTTTGTATGTCTACCATTTTTATCCCACTCTTTCTTTTTATTTATATACCAACTTTTGATGTTACTGTGTAAGACTACTTTTAAAGTGTCCCATAGGATAATATCTGAAACCTCTTCATTATTATTATTGGCATCTAGATAAAGCTTTATTTCATCTAGAAACCATTCTTTAAATCCTTGGACTGTTACTAGATAAGCAGGTAGTCTTTGAGAGAAGTTTAAGGGGTCAGTATTAAGTGTTATATTGAAGGTGATAGCATTGTGGTCAGATATAGGGCATGATGTTAGAATTACATTATCAGTTTTGGCCAGTAAAGAACTGGTTACAAAGACTTTGTCTATGTTGGTCTGTGTGCCAAATCTGCAAGAGTAGTGAGAATACTTCAGGGAGGATAATATTTTTATATCATAAATGTCAATTAGGTTTCTGTCTTTTACGTAGTTGTTCGAGTACTTGGCAACAGGGGACATCTTGAAGGTCTTAGAGCTTGTGGTATCAGTAGAGGACAAGATAAAATTAAAATCACCTGCTAAGAGTAACTTACCTTTAGAGTTTAATGTTATGGTGTCTAAATGTTTTTTCACAGTTTTAGTCCCAATACCCAGTATCCAGTAGGTGTTTGCAAAAGTGTACATCTTTTTATCTAGTTTTAGTATGACTAAAGCAAGCATTCTATCATTGCTTGAGTCTGAGTCAACTATTTCTGGAATTCCCATTGATTTTTCTATGTAAAATTAGGACACCTCTTCTTTTGTGGTAGTAGTTTGTAGTTAGCAGGTAGTGTTTGAAAGACATGCGTGCATAAATGGGCGTGCCTTCGTTGAAGGTTGGGCATCGAGCTGGCACCTCGATGTTTCGTAAAAATCTACTGCTAATCATTAGTAGACCGGAGTTCCACTGTGGCGACCCCTTACCGGGAAAAAGACGAAAGACAAACAACAACAACAACTTAGAGGTTAATTTGTTTAGATCTTCTGTTACTAAGTGGGATTCCTGAATGAATGCAAAATCTGCTTTATGTAGCATTAAATATTTGTTGACACTACTCCTTTTCATTCGGTTGTTCCACCCATTGACACTAATAGATATAATGTTAAATATTATCATTTGATGGAGACTGCTATTATAAGTAAAATTGAAAAGTGCTTTCCTTGATTCATTATGACAAATAATTTTTTTTAAACTATTATGGACAATTTAAAAACTCTAAATTTGAAAATAAAAGCTGTATATTTTAATAACCTTCTACATGGATAAAGTATGTTCAGGCTTACTATAGCTCTCATAGAAGACACAAACTAACCCTCTTAAGACATCTAGTGGGAATTCCTAGCTACTGCAGGTTAATGCCAAGCAGAAGGGAAACTGCATGTACATTAAAAACATACAAAAAGAAAAATTCAATTTAATATACTATGCGTACATAAACTAAGAACATGAAGCTGTATACAATTTCTTAGAATTCTTTTTATATAAACAGACTAAGATAAATTGATTAATCCTAATAATTATTTGTTCCTATGAGTAAATACAGGACTGTAATGTCATTAAAGCAGTCAGGAAAAAAGATGCATTTAAAACTGTCACTGTCAGAAACATATATGTAATTCTTATTTAAATGTAAATGTAATTCAGATTAAATAAATCACTATTTACAGTAAAACATATGCTTATAAGACTTTTTAAATAAAAAATAATTGCTAATGAATGAAAACACAGTTCAAACAATCATTCTTGAATCTGACTGGCTGTTAGAGCTCAGTAAAGACAAACAGGTTCAGAGGTCACACCTACTTCCTGGAAGACAGCACATATTGTTTTTCATGAGTCTGTGAGCTAACTGAAGCCTTTAGAAGCCTGAGCTTGTCATAAAAGTTGTCAAAATTCCATCAAAAAAGTAAGTAGGTGGGAATTTTCTAGTGAAGTAAAGCTTTTAAGCATAACTTGTAAAATTATGAATATTTAAAATAAAGGCTCCAAATTACCAACCATACACATACATATAAGATATAGAGTATTAGCTTAATGGAGCGCATTGCAGAAATTCATTTATGTAGTAAATGTATATATAACAATAAAATGTATTCACTTTCTTTTTAATTACTTAACAGTAACACAATAAGCACCTCTCTCTCTCCTGCAGTGATTAAATACTATGACACTAGGACTAAAATAGACAGGGAAGGCACATACATGAAGAAATAAGTATAGGATATAAAAGAAATATATGTAAATATATGAAATGAGTAAGTGATTTTATACAATTTCACTAGTGCTATGCCATGTATATAAAGAGATAAAAGTATAAAATAGTAGTTTGCAGTTGGATAAGATTTTGATTTACTTGAATTTTAAGTAATATATATTATTTATAAAGTTAGCATTGTTGTGGGAAAGATAATAGGGGAGAAAAAAGTTACATTAACTTCTGTGTATGATTCCACATTATTTAGAAGGGAGAAAACAAAAACTTGCATGAAATGCGAAGCTATGTATAATCATTTGTCTCTGGATTACTTTTTTCTTTAATAGTCCACTCATTTTTTGACACTTGTCTTTTTAAGTTCATTGAAGAATCCATGGGCTCAGGTTGACTTAAAAGGTTCTTTTTTTTGGACAAATGTGGATGCTTCTTTGAGAGAGTCAAAAGTTTTCTTTCCTTCTGGCAAGATAGTCTTATTCTTGCTGGGAATATGAGTTGTGCTTTGATTCCTTCCTTTTTTAATGATTTTATTAAAGGGACATGTGCTCTTCTTTTGGACATTACAAGGGGTGAAAAGTCATTATTAAATCTGATAGTTTGGTCACCAATTTTTAATGGAGCAAGGGACCAGGCAGTTCTTAAAACAGTCTTTGTCTTGTGTGGAGATAAATCTTACAATAACAGATCTTGGACAGCTGTTTTTACTGGAAGTCAGGAAATTAATCATATTATCACCCTCCATCTGCTCTGGGATACCATATATTCTTACATTGTTTCTCCTGGTTCTATTCTCAGTGTTGTTCATAGGTTCATAGGTAAGTACTATGCTATCAGCCCAAGGGCCTACTTAAGCCTAGCCAACAAGGTTCCCTGGCTTACACCAACCAAGAAAGTTATTTTCCTGTGCCACTGTCAAGTAGAGACACAGAAGTGATCCCCGGAGTGTATTTCCTATTTCCCATCCACTCATCAAGATTTTTCTTGATGAGTGCTAATGAAGAACTTTGCTTTACATAGATGGGTAGCCTGTTCCAGAGTATGGGAAGTCTCTGGGACAGGAATCTATCCCTCCAGCATGTCCTGTTTATTGTGGTGACAAGGTTTAGGTCCCTAGAACGTGTAGGTCAGGGGGATTGGGATTGCCGATCTTTTCAATGAGTCTGGTGTTTTCTTGAAGAAGAAAGTCTATGTTATTCTCTCTTTCTGCTAACCTGTAGTCTATATCTGTTACAGAATCTTCCAAAGCAGAAATCTGGGCAGTTTGTTGTTTAAGGACTTCATTTAATAAGGTTATTTGTTTGGTGGTATTTCTTTTATATTGTCCACTTTAAGTTTAATTTGTCTATTTTACCCACCAAGTCTTAAACTGTAGTAAGTATTGCCTGCATTTCTTTCTTCATTGGAGTTTCTTGCTGAGAAAATTTTGAGCTGATCATCTTCCTTTGTGAATGTGGTTTCAATGTCCCTTCTATTTGAAAGTTTGACAGAAAAATATAAAAAATTTGGCTTAAAAATGACACCATCTTGTAGCTTACGACTTCCAGAATCTGATTTCAGTAGTTTCAGGTCTTTGTTGGTGAAGTTAAATAAAAAATCCTGTCAGGAAAAAAAATGAAGACTGCAGAGCTCAAGAACTCTGCTGTTTTTAGCTTACCATCCAAGCCACACCCCTACAGTAGGACTTTTTGTTATTAAAGACTTTTAACAGAAAGTGAACTGTGCTCAAAACCACTAAAAAAAGAACAGTGGACTGTTTAAAAACATTATGGTTTGCTTATAAAAGCTTTTTGAGTTCAGTTATTTGGTACCTCAATTAAATGAAGCCTTTACTGATTTATTCACACCTCTGTGCCTGCAGCTTATATTTGATGTTGCACGACAATAAAGTAGATTTTGACTTACAGTGCTTTCTAAAATGCTACAGTGATTACAATATTTGTTACACATTGCATGTGACTAAACTGAGCATTTGCTTTTTGGGATTTTTTCATAACATCTGCTTTCTTACTTTGTCTTCTATTTTTACTTAACTGGACTTCACTATTTCCCCATAAATCATTATTAACTTACAAAAAGATTACTTAAATTTACTATGGTACTCGCTACAGCTAATAGCACCTTCAGTGGGACTCTTTCCTAGGTTGTAACGATAATTATGCCAGCTGTGCCATGGAAGGGGACTGTGACTTGGCATGGGTAACCAATCATCTCATCCAGGCATGTGTTGAAAAAACTTGTACTATCTGTAAATTTGTTGTGTACTGCACAGGAATTACCTGCTTCTATTACATAATTCACATCAAAATCATGTGCAACTGAATGTATATTGCTGTCTTTTTACACATGATGTCAGGGCATCTTAAGGTGATCTTTTCATATCCCCCAAACTGACCCACCTTTGCAGTTTCGTAGATCTGCCACTGCAACTGATATATTAGTGGCAGATGGGTAGCTACGGAAGGAGGAAAAGAGCAGCTGAACTGGCTCACCACTTCCGGTGTGTTGTGGGGAATTGGTCATAGACAGGATGGTCTTTGGTTACAAAAGGAGCATAATTTGTTAAAAAGATATATAAGAACAAAAACATTTCTACAAAGTAACAGTGCCTTTATACATCCAAAAACATGAAATACATTTTTTGATTTTTTTAATTAGTTTTCAATAAAACAAATTTTCAAAAAGAAAAAAGAATAAGTGTAGAAAAGAGAAAAACTTCATAATGTGTTTTTCATAATGGTGCAGATTCAACAAAGCCTACATCGTCTGCTAACACTGCAATGCACACAGGATAGCACACTGTTTTGTATTCAGTAAGCTGCTCTACACTCCTTGTAGAGCCATGCAAACACGGTAAACATCATGGGATGCTAATTACAACATAAGCAGCTGAATTGTATACTAATCCACCAATCCAAGATGAAGGAGCTATTCAACAAGCTATAAAGCAACTGTGGAGACTCACTGTGGGTTTTCCTTGTGAATTCTGAAACTTATTGGAATACAGCCATGGAAACTAGGCTACATGGAAAGAACATTAGGAGCTGCTGTTACTCTTATCCATGTGTATGTGCAGCAGACCCATGCCCCTGCTGCTACTGCTGCTGCTGCTAATAGATCACAGCCAAGAAGGACTTTTAGACCCTGCTTAGCTTTTCATCATCTGCATGAAGTGGAAATTGTAGAGCACTACAGGGTGGATAGAGGTACACTACAGGAACTCTTCAACTTCTGTTGTCCTCAACTGACAGCAAGGGCAAACCGAGGGGAACCAACCCTAGTGGAGACTCAGAAGCACTTAGAATTTTAGTTATAGGAACCTTCTAGAGACCAACAGGGGGCATGCTAGGGGTGTCATAGACATCAGCATCCAGTTTCCTCCATCAATTCCTGAATGCTATGCTGCAACATGCCATTGAGTACAAATATTTTCCCCATCCAGCTGAGGACAGAGCCAGAACTATGCAGGATGTCTACCCTGTAGCACACTACCCTGAAGTCTTGGGTGACACAGACTGTACGCATGCAGAAATCAAAGCACCACCTGGGGAAAGGGGAAAGGTGTAAATAAATAGAAAGAGCTACCACTCTATTAACTGCCAGGTCATACGTTACACTAAGGGAATCATCCTGAATGTGTGTGCTGGCATCCCAGGCAGTTACCATGACTCACATATCTAGCACAACTCTCAATTGTATGAGAGGTTTACTAGGGGGGATATCCCACAGGGTCATTTACTGGGGGATACAGGTTATACACTGGAACTGTGGCTGATAATGCCCATCAAAACTGCACACACACACCAAATGAAGAACACTATAATGAGGCATGCATTCAAACATGAAATATCATAGAGCATATGTTTGGACTGCTGAAGTCACTGTTCCAGTGCCTAGATACATCTGGGGGAGCCCTGCAGTACAATCCTATACATGTGCTGACATATTCACCATCTGTGCCATGCTCCACAGCATTATCCTGAGAAAACAGCTTCATCAGGAACTCCAAGGGGAAGGGCCACACATTCCACCACCACTGGCAAGGTCACCACAGCCACACTCAGGAGAGGAGTCAGAAGGGGAACCAGCAGCCACTGTGGGTATAGGCAGACATAGATGTACACAAAATGGCCTCACACTAGCTAAGAAGCAACAGATAACACACACACCTAAGGGGCTAAAACTTTCATCCTATGCACATACATACATTAACATTGATGACAGGTGTCACTCATGACCTTTACTTACCCATGTAATGGCTGTGTACTGCTAGCATCAGACAGAGTCAGCTTTGAACTAAAACCCTTACAACTGCTGGATTTCAAAGGTAAGTGCTGAACCTGAAATATAAAAATAAATGTTTAAAAAAACAAATGAATGGCATAGTCTTGCATACTGTTACTTGGTAATGTCAGTAAGTATAAGGTGGGTGATTTTTTACAGCAATTACAACAAGAAGTAACACCATAGGTTCATAGGTTCATAGGTAGGTACTAGGCTATCTGCCCGAGGGCATTTATAAGCCTAGCCAGAGTGTGTCGGCTTTCGCCACCCCATTGATTAATTAACTGATCCTCTATCAAGCAGAGCCAATGAAGTGATCCCAGGGGTGTATTTTATGTTACCCATCCACTCGTCACCACTGACTTATGTGAATGCATGATTCCTCTATCAAGTAATAGGCCTTACATCTAAAATGTACAGACTTTCAATGAATGTACATATTTTGACTTCATATGTTTGTAATGGAAAATCATTAAAGAGTGAAGTTAGAAAATAATAATACATATTACAATTTCATACTTCATATCCCTCAGAACAAACATAGAAATACTAATGCAAAACCTGTTATTCCATCAACTAAGTTTGTAAGACCACAATGTTTGAAAACTCTCGCCATTCTTGGGCCTTTGTCACACTTTTTTTATGGTTTGGTCCAGCTTTGTTGGTCTAAGAGTTTGGCAGGGATATACACATTGCAAAAACCCATAACGAAGCAGTACAATTTGCAAAACAGCATCACAAAAACAGATCTACTAAGCACAAAGTCAGTTATGCACCCTGGGCATTAGACAAAAGACTTATGTATCCTTGAATCCAAAAGATATAAAACAAGGATATGGCACAGTTATCGTCATTTGCACAGGGTGTTGTGTGTGTGTGTGGAGGAAGGGGATGCAAGAAGCCTAGGATGACACAAAAGGCAGTGCGCGTGTGTGAGCAAGTAAGAGAAACAGGCAGACATTTGGGTAAAGTAACAAATGGCCACTGAGACAGAATGAGCTTTAAGCCTCAAAACTAACCCATGTAACTGTTATGTGTGTGTGTCTGTATGGGCACTCCAGGTGAAATTTGTGTGTGAGTGTCTGCAAGAACACCGCCAAGCACTGTGCCAGTTCTACATCCTGGTATGTCTGACAGGTATGAGCTGTGCATGGTAGAGGTGACAGTTCATTGTCATCATCCCCGACCCCTGAGAACTGGCTCTGCCAGGAGTTCCACTGGCACATCCATGTTCACAGTCAGATGCACTGCTGTTACCTGAACATGACTGATGTCTGTTTGATGAGATTACCTCACGAGTACACCCAGGACCCTAACCTCATGGCCTGCACCATCTGGGTGGGGACACCTCAACCATTGATGAAGAAGTGGAAGTAGTACCACTATGGGAAAGTGATCAGGCATAGCCATGTCAACTAACATCAGATGATGTGGCTGACCTACACCCACATGGATACCATCCTCTCCCAGCAGACGTTCCATCACAGACATCGCCCATTCCAATGTGTCATTCATCCAATCCATTGGATCAGCAACTTGGTGGAGGTAGTCATGCATGTCAGCCTGTGCCACATCTACAACCCTAAGCATTTCCTTGGAGGACCTATTGGAATGTGGCTAAAGCTCCATGATGGCCCTAAACTTACAATGAGTGGCACAGAAAGACACACCTGGATCAGGTGGAGGGTGAGCAACTTGAACAACTCTCCTGCATGGCACCTCAAACACACTTTGGCTGTGGCCAGAGTCAATGGGCACCGAAGCCGCAGTAACCACACTACCCTGATCAAGTGTCTCACCCTCTACCTGTCCAATATCTGAGGGTTCACTAGAATGGGTTTGCATAGGCCTACTGGCTGTGTCCATTCAAATTACAGGGGATGGCTGGATGTCAATCTCAGTGTCAGATTCAACCTCTGCACCCCTGACTGTGCCTGTGTTTGCCCACCATCATTATCAGAGTCTGTTGATACCCTAACATCAAGTGGTAAGAGTCCTACACTTCCACTTTTAGGATCACCTGTGATAATAAGCAACAAACACAGGAAAGAAATTAATAGCTGCACTACTACAGTTCAATATTTGCTAACAAACTAACACTGGTGCCATTATCACAAACAATACAGCAATACACACAAAGTCTTGACACCCACCTCACACATACAAATAAATGAATATTTCTTGAAATCCTTATCAGTCTTCTTCTTTTTCTTTCGGCTGCTCTTGTTAGAGGTCACCACAGTGGATCATTTGTTTTCATTTGTTCCTTTCCGCTGCATCATGCTGTGTCACACCAACCACTTGCATGTCCTCTCTCACCACATCCATAAACCTTATCTTAGGCCTTCCTCTTTTCCTCTTACCTGGCAGATCCATCCTTAGCATCCTTCTCCCAATATACCCTGCATCCCTCCTCAGCACATGTCCAAACCAACGCAATCTTGCCTCTCTGGCTTTGTCTCCAAACTGTCCAACCTTAGCTGACCCTCTAATATACTCATTTTTAATCCTGCCCATCTTTATCACACCCAATGTAAATCTCAACATCTTTATCTCTGCCACCTCCAGCTCTGACTTGTATCTTTTCATCAGTGTCACTGTCTCCAACCCATATAACATAGCTGATCTCACTACTGTCTTGTAGACCACCCCATTTCACTCTTACTGGTACCTGTCTGTCACAAATCACTCCTGACATTCTTCTCCACCCTGTCCACCCTGCTTGCACTCTCTTCTTCACCTCTCTTCCACACCCACTATTACTCTGAACTGTTGATCCCATGTGTTCAAACTCATCCACCTTCGCTAACTCTACTCCCCGCATCCTCACCATTCCCCTATCCTCCCTCTCATTCACACACATATATTCTGTCTTAGTCCTGCTGACCTTCATTCCCCTCCTCTCTAGAGCATATTTCCACTTCTCCAGGGTCTCCTCAACCTGGTCCCTACTCTCACTACAAATCACGATGTCATCCTCAAATATGATAGTCCATGGGGACTCCTGTCTGATTTTGTCTGTCCACCTGTCCATCACCATTGCAAATAAGAAATACTCATCAGTAATGAAATAAAAATGTTTGGCTTACCATGTGCAGATGACTCCAGGCTTGCTAGGGAGGATGGTCATGGAAGAAGTTAAGCAAAATGTAAGGACACCATCATCAGAATAACAATAACAACAAAGGGGGGAAAATTATGTCCTTTATATGTCCATTAACGATACATTTAACTGAAACTTGGATGACAAGTCCACTCCAAGCCCATGCATAATGAACCAGAATGTGTTTTTAACTGTATAAATCTATAACTAGTTCCCTCCAAAAAAAAAAAAAACTATTAACCAACTTAAGTATTGCTTTCAATATTTTACTATACAAGAAATATTTAACAACTGAGATAGGTAAGCCCTCCTGGAAACTATTCCTGGAGCATACTTTTCCTCCCTTAAACAGCAGCACCAACATCAATCACATACTGTTGGGAACTGTCCACTGAGCTCTCAGGATCCCTGACACTTGACAGGAACTCTTCATTTGGTGTCAATGGTAGCTGTGTAGCAGCCTCCCCTGGTAGCCAGCTGTCCATGAGCCACTGCAGCTGCTCTCTTCCAGGCCGATGAAATTATGTCAGTAGCCCTATGATGCACCTGATTATATGCTTGCTGCATTGACCTAACAGTGTTCACATCGTTCACTATATGATTACAAGTTTGCATTCTTCCAGACATATCCCCATGTCCTCTCTGAAGCAGAAAGGCACCATGTTGCCGAAATGCTTGGATGATCATGTTGTTTTCAGGGTCACTAAAGAGAGTTTTGCGGGGGATTAGGATACTTGGGTGCCATAGTCCTAGGTGACATAAAACACAAAAGAAGGATATTACACATAAATATCACATACAATTATTTATTTATTTATTTAACATTTCTTAACCAGGACTGTTCAACCGGGCCAGAGGCCCATTTTCAGCAGAGGCCCAGGGAGAAAAGCTCCACATATACTTTATCAGAAAAAAACATGAATGTTACAAGATAATTAGAGTTCTAGTATAGTTACAAAAATGTACAAGTCCATCAGAGTACAAAAGTATACACTGATGTTAAAAGGATAATAATAATAGACATATGTTGAAAACAAGATACTAGATTTTTAAACAGTGCCAGTGTATACAGAGCCAGTGATGCAATGATTGTCAAATTATACTGTAGAGTGAAACAAAGCATTGAGTAAACTAGGAATACTAAGGGTACTTTAGTAGGGTATTACAGAATGCAAGTGTACTAGGATCTGAGGATCCTAGTGTATAGGTAGTACATAGAGTGTATTTGTTTTGAGCCATACTTGGAGGGTGAGAGGTAGGAGAAGTAGTATTACCCTTGAGAAGTAAAAGAGCAGAGCTGGCTATAAAAGTTCTGCTTAGATATAACACATATTATTAGTTTTTCAATATTGCCCACTTGAGAAACAAAAAAACTCTCAAGTTATTCAAATATAAAAAGGGTTATGTGGTTGTAACATATCACAGTCACAAAGATTTTTTTCTAATAAACATCTTTATTAAATTATCATGTATGACATAGGCAATCTTGCATTTTATAAATGAAAAACAAACAACATCGACACCACTTTATTTGCAAACATTAGACATCACAGACACAACTGAAACTGTAGCTGCAGACATTGTACATCACTTATAATCCATCCAGTCATTGTCAGTTAAACATCATATGGCTCATTCATATCCTGCCTCTTAAACCTCATTCCTTCTCTGCACATATTGTTCCCACAATTCCTATTTTTTTCCTATATAGTTTGCTCCTTCCATTTTCTAAAGATCCCAATTCCAGTTGTTTTATCTCTGTTACTGTATTCACTACTTTAGAATTTGATTTCCATTTTCTAGTAATTGCTTTTTTTGGCATCCACCATAATCAGACTCAGCAAGGCTATACTATGTCTAGGCAATTCCGATTCTGTATCATAGCTCAAAAAATAATCTCCCCAGTCAGTACAATCCACTCACCCAGCATCTCCAACACAGTGGTCTACAGGGAATCCCTAAAGTCTGCCAGTTCACTACACTACCAAAAAATATGTTCCCAGCCACCTCTTTCCTGACCATCACACCTCCAACATTTGCTATCCACCTGAGGAAAAAATCTTTGGAGTCTATTTGGGGTATAAAAATACCTATGTAGACACTTGCAGGCAAAGATCCAAACTTTTCTAGACTTTGTTGTATATTTGGGAGATGCACATATATCCCTCATGGTCTCTTTATGAATTGCTTATCCAATCACTCTTCCCAATCCTTTCTAAGCTCCTCAGATTGATTTTTATAGTTATTATGCAATATTTTATATGCTCTACTAATTATTCCTTTTTTAATGGCAGCTTCAGTTCTAGGTTCTATTAAAAACTCTACCAGTACTGGTCATTCATTTAAGAGCCCCCATTTCTTTCTCTTTGCCTATACTCTGATATGACAGCAGGATGACATCAGAAAAGGAAGATCTTAAGGATGACTTCTTAAAATTAAAGGAAATGTTTTTAGTAAGAGGGTACCCTGAGAGTGACATCCTTGTAAGTTTGGATGAGATGTACAAAGGTTGGGGTACTACATACAAACCACTTTTGGGTATAGATTCAGATAAATTAAAAAACAAAGGAAATGACAAGAATTATCACAAGGTATGCGTAACAGAATTTAACAAGCTGACAACTTCCATTATGGATATTATTAAGGCCAATTGGAGTATGTTAAAAGTGAATTAGGATGTTTTTGAGGTGGTTGGGCAGGAACCTATATTCACTTTTAGAACTGGCAAAATTTTCAAAAAAAAGTTTGAACATTCTGGCCTAAACAATTTTAAAGTTAGAAAGGCAACTATTCCCTGTGTAATGTTTAAACAATGTCCATATATCATTAAGGATGAATTCATTTTCCTACAAAATGGATTGGGTAGTAAAAAATTTTGTTGTAAGGGAAATTGTAATACTAAAATGTTAGTCTACTTGGCTATATGTGGAGGTTGTTCAGCATTCTATGTCGGTAAGACAGGAAAGGGCTTTAAAAGACAGGATGTATGAATACCTCCACAATATTAAAATGAATAAAGAAACAAGTGCAGTGTACAAACATTCACAAACTTGTGAAAATTTTAGCAACTTTAAATTTGGTATTTTAGAGGTAATTAAGATCAACCGTAGAGGGGGTGACTTACAAAATACATTACTAAACAAGGAATTAAAGTGGCAACTAAGGTTAAAATCTAATGTTTTTCCTAGTTTAAATGAATATATCACTATAAAACCTGTTTTAATGAAAGCCCTTCAGGTATAGAAGGGTAATGTTTTTAGGACTTTTAATGCATTTGTGTGCATGGGTCTATTTTATTAACTTCATCTATACTACTAATTATATAATTACTTTATTGGACTAATTATGTCCTTATTGATTTCACTATATAAGGAGTGTGTATTTTTATGATGGCATCTGATGAAGTCTTGTGTTTAAGAAGAAAGCACTTATTGCTGCGTTTTTACAGACTGTGGATTAAACTGTTTGGATTGCACCGAGGACTGGACTGTTCCTTTTATGTTTATAAATTCTATCTAGCCTAGCCCAGTTTTTGTATCTTGGAGAATAATATGTAAATACACTCGAAACTCCTAGTACTGAATGCGCATCTTCCATGCCAAACATTTTCATAAATTTCTTCAAAAAGCTACTCTCCTTTGTTATATTTTCCCATCTAGGCCCCCCAGACACATCTTTACTGTTGCAAACCAAATTCCGGTCTCCACCTATAAGTAATATTCCTTGCTGAAAGCTGGTTATTTATCTCAGAACTTTCTTAAGCTCCATAATACACACAAACAAAGGTTTGATCCAAAACAAGGAGTAACAATAGCAAAGCAAACGTCTGTAAAAAACATTTTGGTTGTGGCAACTCAGAGATGGAACTTGGCTTCCCCACCCCAAAAAACAGGTAAATGACATTTCTATACTAAAGGAATAAAACATCAGTGATTTGTTACAAGTGCTATAAAACAAACTGTCCCCAAAACAGGTGTACACATTTACCACATAACATTCATTTTTATTCAATTGCCAGTCACTTCTACCTGTGGCCAGTACTCCCTAGAGGTGTCTATGGACCAGATGAACCATGAAGCAAAAGGCCAACTGATTCCAAAAGTACTTTAATAAAACAGAATGGTGCTGCGGTAGCGTTGTTGCCTCACAGTAAGACGTCCTGTTCGATTCTCAGCTAGAGCGTCTTCTGTGTGGAGACATGCGTGAATGGGCGTACCTTCGTTGAAGGTTGTGCGTCAGGGCTGGCAACTCGGCATGTAAAAATCTGCTGCCAATCATTAGCGGACCGGAGTTCCGCTGTGGTGACCCCTAACCGGGAAAAGCCGAAAGACACAACACAAACTTCTCTCGCTAGCGCCTCGGCTGAAAGCCTTTAACAGAGTATATCTTGTCCCTACCTAACTTACTATTTATACATCATTGCCAACTAATTAAGCAATTAATCTAATAAATTAAACAATAAAGCAATTAAAACATTTTTTAAAACCATCTTATATAAAACATTTCCAGTTACATTCTTTATTCATGCCTTTAGGAAACAGTGTATTAAATTTCAAAATTAAAATAGATTCTTTCCTTCTTAGCTGCCTTTTTATGTCATTTATCATTATTTTATTTATTTTATTTTACATTTGATAACTGGGAAAGTCCGACTGGACACAGGTCCATTTTCAGCGGAGGCCCAGGGAGAAAAGCTCCAAATACAGTACAGTACATAAATGAGGATTTGAGCTTACATCTAAGAATACATTTCAGCATGCAGTATGCAGATATTAACAACCTGTTGCTGAAAGGAATATATACAGTACATTACAAGACTACATTTCAGCATGTAATAGGCAGAATTTAACAATTTCTTGTTATAAGGATTATATGCAGTACATTATAAGATTAAAAGCAGTACAATAATTGAAAAAAAAGCACAAAAGTTTATTTTTTTTTTGTTTAGTATGATAGGAGTTCATTCTGAAAAGCCCTTATGGTTGGGGTAAAACAGGTATACCTGGGTAACTAGAGGAAGAAACAGATGATCCTTAGCAGAAGAATTCATGCAACAGTGCAGTGGTGTGGTTTAACCTGGGGAGTCACAAGGACAAAGTCAGTTGTTTGAATAGTGGGTTTTGAGGATTTTTTTTAAATTGGAAGGCAAAAGTTGTAGAAGTTATGTGGTTTGGGAGTTGGTTCCAGATTCTGGCTATAGTGCAGACAAAGAGAGATTTACAGGCATCATTTTTGTGTTTGATGACATTTATAAGGTTTTGGTTATTAGATCTTAAATTCTGGAGGTTGTGTATGGCTAAATTAGATACTGTAGTGCTGGGGTTTTGTCAGGCAAGTAGTAAAGTCTGTGTGCTGTTGAGAGCTGATTAAGTAGCAGTAGTTGGGGCATCTCAAGCCAGTTGAGCTGCTTGAGGGTAAGACAGTGATGGGATCTATGAGAGGCCTCAGATGCAAACTTGGCAATCTTGTAACAAGATTCCATTTTGTTAAGTTCGATGTGGCGAAGATTTGTCAGTACAGGGGAGGCATAAAGGAGGATGGATAAGAGATGAGTCCTTGCAATTGTGGATTTGGTATTCTTGGTCATCAACTGTTTACTTCTATAAAGGAGACCAAGCTTTTTGTTTACTTTCTTGATTGTTTGGGCTATGTGAATGTCAAATCTGAGGTTATCATAGATTACTACCCCTAGCAGTTTTTGTGGGTTGTTGGGGTGATTTTGATGTTATCTTTGGAGATTATGGTGAAATCATGGTAGATGAGGAGGTATACCAGGGCCGAAGAGAATTAGGTTGTTTCTTTTTGGGATTAAGAAGAAGTTTGATGTTGGTGAACCATGCTTCAGCTAATGCAAAGTTCTTTTGAGTTATGGTTTGTAGTTCATTTAAGGTGGGGGTAGCACATATAATGGTGGTGTCGTCTGCGTATTGCACTACTGTGGTAGAGTGAGGACACAGCTATCTGGTTTGTGAATAGGGAGAACAGCAAAGGACCAAGAATGGATCCTTGAGGGACACCTATGGATAATGGTAGTATGGAGGAGAACTGATCCTGCCATAGGACTGCTTGCTGATGGCCTGATAGGTAGTTACTAAACCATGATATAGTGGAAGAGTTTATGTTAAGGGTAGATAGAGTTTTGAGAAGCATGCTATGGTTTATCATGTCAAAGGCTTTAGATAATTGTAGGAATATGGAGGATACGAATAGTCCCTTTTTTCTATGGTGATTGACTATGTTGGTAAATGAGAGTAGTGCTGTGGTGGTGTTATGGGAAGGTCTAAAGCTGTGCTGAGAATTAGATTGTAGGTTATTTTTCAGGAGGTGCAGCATTAGTTGAGAGTGAACTACTCTCTCTAATATTTTTGATAAAGGTGATAGAATTGCTATTGGGCGGTAGTTGGTGAGCTCTAGAGATTTACCTCCTTTGTGGAGTGGAATAATATGTGATATTTTCCACAAGGTGGGTACTGTGCATTAAGATATTGACCTATTTATGAGAATGTATATGGGATAGGCTATGGCCTCATCTGTTATCTGAAGGAAGTCGGCTGGAAGTTTGTCTGCTGCCAGAATGGTTGGTTTAAGGGTTAAGTTTTTTCAGGAGTTTAGTAAGGGTTTAGTAGGTACTGGGTGTAGGGAAAAGCTATAGGAATTGTTTTGTTTATTGAAGTGGGTATGAGTGAGTTTTGGTATGGGGTTGGTAGTGCAATTTTGGGTGTTGGCCAGGGCTTGGATTGTTTCGGTAAAGAAATTGTTGAATTGTGTGGGGGTGTTATCATGGCTATTTGGTAATACAGGGGTAGGGGTGGTAGATTTTCCAGGGTGCAGTAAACTATTTATTGTGGCCCAGAATTTTTGAGGGTTATGAGCAAATTATTCTTGCATGGTTTTATAGTAATTAGGTTTGTCTAGTTTAATTTGTTTTTTGGCTTTGTTATGGAGTTCTAAATAGTCTTGTTTCAAGGAAGTGTTTTTTTGTTTATGAAATTGTAACCAGGCTTTGTCCCTATCTTTATAGTTTTTGTCTCTTTTGTTAGCAAGTGTCGTAGTTAGTTTTGACTCTAATGGTTTGTGAGGGTGCATGCTCATTGAGGATTTTAAGGAAAGTTGAGTTAAAGTATTGCACTGCTTCATCTTGAAGTAGTTGAGTTAGGGGAGTCCAGTTACTGCATTTTAGTGCATTGATTAGGTCATTAGCTTTGAAGTTCTTTTTGTTCCATACTACCCCGAGGGTGGGTTGGGTGATGTGGTGGGATCTGTTCCTAATATGGTAGGTTGCTTAATGGTCACAGACTGTCTGGGAGACAGCCTGATTGTTGTATGAGAGTGGGGTCTGATAGCAATATCCAGTCTAAGATGGACTGTCATTTGGATGTCTTGTCAATTCTAGTGGAGGTAGATATAATTTGGGTAAACACATGTAGGTTGATATGAGTAGAGGGGTTGTGACTGGAGCAGTCAGACCAGTCAATATTAAAGTCTACTAATAGTATGGTTTCTTGTGGAAGGGAGGTAGACATCCAATATAGGAGGCTTTCCAGTGTAGTAATGTTATGCCTGGTGGGATATAGCCACCTGCAATAATTATATCTTTTCTGGAGTTTGTTTCTTTAGCACAAATCTAATGGGAGGGATTGGGTAGTAACTAAGCTGGGGGCTAGGCAAGAAAGGTGAGTATGGAGAGTCTGGTAGGGAAAGGGGAGGCACTAGGTCTGGGGTTGCTAGTTGAGAAACTGTGTGAGTGAAAGAATTCAGTTACAGGCCAGATGACAAATAGGTAGAGGTTTGAGGAGCAGTTACAAAAGGAGATAGGTGAGTTAAGGGAAAGAGCTAGCAGAGAGAGAGGCAAGGTATGAGGGTAGGTAGGGAGGAGATCAGCTTAATAGCATGAGAGAACCGAGGTAGTGGTGTGAGGGGAACACAGTGATGTGCTGTAGCTGACCAGGAACAATAACTTAAAGAGGCCCAAAGAAGGCCAATAAGGACAGGGTTACTTATGTATACAATATCGCATACGTTATTCAATAACTGCACTGTTGCTGGAGATGAATTCCTCTGATGCAGCAGCAATCGTGAAGGGAGTGGGTGGTCTTCAGCATTTGCTGGGGTTAAACAAAGCTTATTTTAGGTGTCGAGGACCTGTAAAACAAAGATAGAGAAGAGGATAAGGATGTGATAAATAACAGCAGTGTTGGCTAGAGTAAGTCAGTAGAGAGGAGGAGGGAAGATAAAGGTCCAAGAGGACAGAGTTACCTATGATAAGACAGCAGTAGAGGCAGTTGAAGGGTGAGGGAGTGGAGGGATAACTTAGAATAAAGGGTGAAGTAATGTAAGAATGAGAAAAGGACGAGAAAATGAGGAGAGTAGGAGGGAAATGTTTTCTAAGAAAAGAATAGTGTAGAGAGAAACAGGAGGTAGAGAGAGGCAGAGTAGTTGAGATTGACGATTGGGTAAGGAGATGAGCAGCTGGAGTAATGCTATAAATGCAGTTAACAAAACACGTAGCTTCTTATTAATACAGGCTCAGTTTAGGCAATCTGTTTCCAAATTATACATTTATGCATACTAAGAGCAACAAGTTCTGTTAGTTTGTCTAATGCTAGGCACAATTTAAGAAAGTGAAAATTCGTGTTCTGGCAACGCTAAAGAGAACAGTCTAGTCACAGCTAGGTAGTAGGGTGTGGCAACTAGCAAATTGTTAAATTAAATGAAATAGAAGCATTTTGGAATGCAACTAATGTCCACTGGCAGCTAGATAGTGACCCCACCAGTACAGCTAACATCAATTAGCAGCTAGGTATTAACTCTACCAGTACAGTCAGACAACTTAGGGGTATTAGGCCTGCTAATGCTGAGTTAAACATGTAAGTAACAATAAGCCATGCAAGTTTTGTCATATGACAAATTAAACGATTATATTCCTTGCATACAAAATAACAGGATATACTGGCAGCAGTCGGCTAACAAGATCTTGACTTAGCTATCACAGTTAATCTGAGTGTGTAATTATTAGACTGGCCACGCTGAAAATAATTAGTGACATACAGATGACTGCATGATTTAATCATAATCATTTTATCTTTATAAGATTGTTCTAATACTGCTGCCTGTTACCCTGTAGCATCACTATTATGTGCTTGTTGAAAATGCATAGCTACTGGGATACGTTCATTATTTTTTCTAATGTCCCTCAAGTGATCTTTCAACCTAGCTAAGAAACTTCTCTTACTTTCCCCTATACTTTTCAGGCCATATAACCTGGACCGAAACACTAAAGGCAGAGGTGTGTCCATATTCATTAAGGATATCTACACCACCAGGCTAGTTGCTCAGCATAATGCTTCCGAGGTTATTCAAGTGCAACTAACTCCGGGCAAAACTGCAATCCAAACTGTAGCTTGCTACAGATCCCCCACCATGCCCCAGGATTCCCACTCCTCTTTTCTTGATGTACTGGAAAATATTAGGTTTCAGCCAAACACCCTAATAATGGGCAACTTCAACTACCCACCAATAACTGGGAAAACTACTCGTGTACCAACTCCTTAGCTCATCGCTTTCTGGAATTCATAAACTCCAATGCCCTGGATCAACTTATCCACACCCCTACCAGAGGCAACAATATCCTAGACCTACTCATTACCAACATGAGTGACCAGTGTTCCACACCTGAAGTCACCTCTTCATTGGTCCGATCCGACCGTAAGCTAATCACATTTGATATCCACATCCCACCCCCACCCCCCATTAAGGAAACCACAGTAAAAAATTTCTCCAAAGCCAACTTCATGCTTCTTAAGACAGAAGTGGTGAACTTCATGACACCCATGCAGATGGACAATACAGTTACAACTGCTAAATCCTACACAAATGCACTCTATAAGCACTTATACGAGTGCATGGATCGTGCTATGCCAAACAGAACCAAGACGCTATCCTCCAAAAAAAGGAAGCCAATCTGGTGGTCCCCTGCCATAAACAAACTGTACAACAGAAGGAAGAAACTGTTGCAAAAGAAAGTAAAATCCCATGAGTAGAGGAGCTCCCTGGTCAGCCTCAGTAAGAAGCTGAGATCCCTTATAAGATCCTCCAAAACTAGCTACGAAACAAAACTGCCACTAATTCTAAAGACAACCACAAAGCATTCTATAGCTATGTCAAGAATCTCAATGGCAACACCTAGATCTTCTCTGAATTACAGCACAACAGCACGAAAATTACAGAACCAACTGATATTGCAAACATCCTGGCAGATAGGTTCAGTGCTAACTTTGCCCCCCACCCCCCACCCCCTAAAGGGCCCATATCTGTACAGGAAGAATGCAGAGTCCCTGTAATCACAACTACGCAGATAATAGCTGCACTCTCTAAAGACAAAACCACAGCATCCATGGGACCGGACAATATCCCAGGCTGCGTTTTACACAAACTTCAGAATGAACTGGCTCCCCACCTAAGCACCATGTTCAATAATAGCCTCACATCAGGCTTTGTGCCCACTGAATGGCGCACAGCAACAGCTATCCCACTCCACAAAGGGGGAGCCACCACTGATCCTGGGAACTATCGCCCTATTAGTCTGATGAGCCTGGTCTTCAAGGCCATGGAATTTATCATCATGGAACTCATAAACAAAGACATTGGTAACCTCCAAACTCTGGATCCCACCCAGTTCAGATTTGTGAAAGGCAGATCATGCCTCCTGAACCTGATTGACTTCTTTGAGGCAGTCACCAAAGCCATAGATGAGGGTAAGGTGGTTCACACAGCCTGTCTTGACCTCGCCAAGGCTTTCGACACCATCCCCCATTCTGTAATTATAGCTAAACTCACTAAACTAGGTATAAATCCCTACGTCTCAAGATGGGTTGCCAACTGGCTCACTGACAGAACCCACATTGTAAAAGTTGCAGACTCCAAATCTGACCTCAAACCATTGACAAGTGGAGTACCACAGGGTTCAGTCCTGGGACCTCTCCTATTTGGTATCTACTTCTCTGAAGTACAAGCTAACACAGAAGGCCTCTGGCTAATGAAGTTTGCAGTTGACTGCAAACTAGGAGCCATAGTCAAGTCCCCAAATGATGTGGACATCCTACAGAAGGGCCTCGCTGAGACAGATGCCTGGTGTCAGAGCCATGGCCTCAAGCTCAATGCCAAAAAGTGCAGTGTCATCCCCTTTGGTAAAAATTCTGTCCCCATGAACTACCACATAGGCAGCAATCTATTTAACACCGAATGTGTGAAAAGAGATCTTGGGACCCAGGTGGACAGTAGTCTCTTCTTTGATAGTCATATCGCCATGGTAGTCAGAAAGTCCTTCTACATGGCACACCTCATCATAAAAAGGTTCTCATCCAGGAAAAAAGAGGTCATTGTTCCCCTCTACTCGACACTCATTAGACCCATTATAGAGTACAACACCCCTTTTGGAATGTACCTCACGAGACATCTGCAGCAGCTGGAAAGGCCACAGAAGTACCTCACAAAGAGGATTACTGGCCTCAAACAAATGCCCTACACTGACCATCTCAAAAAACTCCAGCTTTACTCTGTAGCATAACGCCTAGTCTGAGGTGATCTCTGCTTAATATATAAAACTATGTAAAACCCAGAGCTGTTGGACATGCTACACCTAAAGAAGTCCCAATCCCTCCGAGCTACACTCTCTAGGGACCTAAACCTTGTCACCACAATAAACAGGACATGCTGGAGGGATAGATTCCTGTCCCAGAGACTTCCCATACTCTGGAATAGGCTACTCATCTATGTCAAGCAAACTTCTTCATTAGCACTCTTCAAGAAAAATCTTGAGTGGATGGGAAATAGGAAATACATCCTGGGGATCAGTTCTGTGTCTCTACACGACAGTGGCACAGGAAAATAACTTTCTTCGGTGGCATAAGCCAGGGAACCTTGTTGGCTAGGCTTACGTAGGCCCTTGAGCCGATAGCCTAGTACCTACCCATGAACCTATATAATATTTTCCACAGGGGCATTTCAATGCATACATAACCTCCTCACTATCACAACTAAAACAATCTTGTGCTTGAAATCTTCTATTATTAATCTGGGGAAAGCTTCTTACTACATATTGGCATCCTATACACTTTCAACAAAGAAAAGTACCTTGTGTTACCATCCTTTGTTGTCTTACTAACACTGGGGGACTGAACTTTCCATGAACTAAAACATCTTTACTATTTCTCCCTCTCATATAGGAGAACCTTAGTTTTTTATCATTCTACAAATTCAACAGCTCATCTTTTTCCAAAATACCCCAATGATATTTTATCTAGATTGATCAGAAAAAAGCATATATTTAGTGACAAAATATATAAAGTTTTCACTATTTTCTCCTCTCATTAAGTTAATTCCTTCTCTAGTTCCTTATAACATGTCTTAACTTATTTCCTATTCATCTTCTTCACTGCTTCATTAATTAAACCCATTTATGAACATTTGAATTGTCTTGTTTAACTCTTGTTTATGTTCATTTTTATCACTACACAGTCTCCCCAACCTTATAAACTCCCCATAAAGAATCAATTTCATGATATGGGGTGGATGATAGCTACTTCCATGTGTCTATGGACCATCCTAGTAGGCTAACAGCCCTGTATCTTTGACAATATAGGACATTTGCATTTCACTGAAATAACAATAGAAGAGTGTAAAGAGAATCAGTTGTAACATTAGCACTTGTGATGAAAGTTAAATAAGGCTGTGCATCTGTGAAAGTAAAATGCCCTGACAAAAATGTCTATGCCATCAGTAAACTTCTAAGGAGTACATACAGATAAAATTTACATTTGCTAATGTATATATATATATATATATATATATATATATATATATATATATATATATATATATATTTGGTGCTGCGGTAGTGTTGTCGCCTCACAGTACAATGTTGTCCTGTTCGATTCTCAGCTACAGTGTCTTCTGTGTGGAGACATGCGTGAATGGGCATCAGGGCTGACAACTCGGCACGTAAAAATCTACTGCCAATCATTAGCGGACCGGAGTTCTGCTGTGGCGACCCCTAAAGCCGAAAGACACAACAACATACATACACACACACACACACACACACATATATATATATATATATATATATATATATATATATATATATTTATATATAAAATATTTTCCCAGTGACATGTCAGCATATCCAGTATATAACTCAAAATGCAATCATTTCCTATTGCGATCAGTAGTCTTCTGTACAGATAAATGCAAAGTAATAGTAATCTTCTTCTGTGTTTTCCACATAAACAAGTTTCCTCAACTTCAGGTTCCGTAGCTACATGGTTCCATTTTTATAGCGTGGGTTCAGGCTTGTGAGCACAGTGAAGATGCAAATGAGGTGTGAACTCTTTGAAATTGCTGAATCCCAAATTCTTGGCTCTGTGTAGCAAATGTAAACATAGTGCAGCCACTCCCTCAGTGTTTGTTGCTAATGGATTGCAGCCATGAATGATTACTGGTAGGGAGAAGGAAAAAACAGCAGCAATTCAGACTTTCATAGATCCAGTGGGTGTGTCAGCCAGGATACACTTACAAAATGTAGAAGTAATTGTATCAAGGTTTTAAATGGAAGTGAGCAGCACACATTTCTCAGTTTCTGTTCACTAATGTCCAGACTCCCCTGCCTTTTTGAAAACTGTATATCATTCTCATTCAATATTCTCATATATTGTAAGGACAATGATACAAAATTCCTTAAAGACTGCATGTCTCAGATTACTGCTCAGATAAGAGAAGAATAAACACCATACAGAATTAAGACAGAGCTGCATTTATGCAAACAATACATATACATACAGAAAAATATTTCAAGCATGGGCATTAATGCCCTTCTAGCTTGCCAATATACCAAAACATTTGTTCCCATCATAAGTGCCCAGGCGGTTCTTAAAAATATCTAAACTAGTACTTGCTTTAATGTAATTTGGTAGTCTGTTCCATGCATCAGCTACTCTGTCAGAGAAGCAATTAGTACACTTCCCATTCCTATAGAATCTTCTACATAGGTTGTCTGATGATTCTCTAGTACGTTTTGATAACCCCAAACATTCCCAGAGATAGTTATCTCTAAATGCCCTATATACTTGAATAAGATATCCTCTTAGATATCTGTAAGAAACACTGTACAAGTTCAGATATTTTAGTCTTTCATAATAACTTAAATTTTCATAACCATAGATGTCTTTGGTATATTTCTGCTGTACTCTTTCCAGTTCACTCATACTTGCTTTCTTATAGATCTCCTCTTAGATATCTATAAGAAACACTGTACAAGTTCAGATATGTTAGTCTTTCATAATAACTTAAATTTTCATAACCATAGATGTCTTTGGTATATTTCCGCTGTACTCTTTCCAGTTCACTCATACTTGCTTTCTCATAGGGTTTCCATATTGTTATTCCATACTCAAGTTTGGGTCTAATGTAACTAACAAAAATGACTTCATCATTTTAGATTTTCTAGACTTTTTAAATCTTTTTATACAGCCTGTAGTTCTATAACTATCATTAACCAATTGGTTGATATGATTAGAAAAACTCATAGCTGAATCTACCCATATACCCAGGTCCTTAAATGAGTCTACAGTTTCAATCACTGTGTGCAGTACTAAATATTCGCCTTTCAGTTTATGTCTCTCAAATCTCATATGCTTAGTTTTTTATGTATTTATCAGCATATTATTCTTCTGTGCCCAAATGTACAATTTAGTCAAGTTATTATGCAGACAGGACTTATCTGTAACACGTAATCAGTTTAACCAATTTCAGGACATCTGCATATAGACTGTAGAACACCTCAGATGAAAAAGTTAGGTCTGAAAGATACAATCTAAACAAGTAAGGGCCAGTCTGAAAGATACAATCTAAACAAGTAAGGGCCTATGACAGAGCCTTGTGGGACATCCTGACTATAACCAAGGATTTCATCTGTCCAGTTGCTGATAATACTTGCCATGTCCTATTTGTAAGCCATGCAGCTATCCATCTTAATAGTCATAAATGGTTGTGTGATCACTCATTGCACTACATCTGAAATTAGTACATGTACAAACAACTCAGAAAAGCACATGTGCCATATGTCTTGTTAATACTGTGGATGATTTTGGACTTGCTTGTATACATAAAGATTTTTATTCTGTGCTACAACTCTATTTCTGTGGCAAAGAGGGATAAGACATGCTTACTGTGTTTTGAAGGTTCATTGGTGTGGTAGTTCAAATCCAGACTTATGTAAAAATCTATTATGTGTACTAATGTATCCCCTTCAAAACATCAAATCACCAGAATATTAAATCCAACTTCATCGAGATGACCTTGCCAAATCTTCACAACATCGAACTCCCAAATCAATGAAAACTAATCCCAGGTAAACAACCACTTGACCACCAAGACAAAACAACAAACAGCAAAACAAGAAAACCCTCCAAGAGGGGGGCTTCACCCCCCACCCCCCCTAATTAAATATACCAACTATGAGATCACAATACAGTGGAGAAAGGGCGAGGATCACTATGATGGCCAAGTGGTTCCTTTCCCAGGGTTGTTTTCATTGTTCCAGGAGTTCGATATACTGAAGATTCGGGAAAGTCACCTCGATGAAGTTGGATTTGATATTCTGGTAATTCGATATTTTGAAGGGGACCCATACTAACATATATTTTGTAGCATTTATGTACCAAATTTCTTTTCTTTTTTTTAATACCACTATTTGTGTGGAGTAGGGCTTAGCGCAAATGCAGGAAATGGATATACACAATAAATATCATGTAATGTACTTCTGTACATCAACTACACCTTGTGAATCACCTGTGTGTATAGCACATCTGTAGCACTTGATCCACACAGCATATACTGCAGATTATGGTTCAAGCCCTGCCTTTGTCTTTTAAGTATGAAACCTAACACTGCTCAAAAGGGTCAAACAACTTTAGCTTTGCTTGTCTCATTTGCATGGCGCTTACCATCATGCCAACATGTACTAATGGCCCACACAAAAAGCAGACAGAACACCTGCAGACATTCTCAATTTCAAGAAGGATACATTGTTGCATCTTTTACTTTCTATACATTGCACAGTGGTTAGCAATCTTCCCCAACACCTGCAGGTCTAGAACACCTGCAGATCAAGAGCATCCTCACTAGCAACTTCATAGCATGGTTCGAGAACTGCACAGTTGCTGAGAAGAAGAAATTGCAGAAAGTGGTGAGGGTGGCTAAGAAAATCTTAGGCACAAACCTCCCTTCTATTCAGGAGCTTTTCTTTACAAGAGCAAAAAAGAGAACATAGAAAATAATAGCTGATTCAACCAATCCGGCTCACAACTGATTCTCACAACTTGCGTCTGGAAGGAGGTACCACAGCTTCCACTGTAGGACTAACAGATTCAGGAACAGTTTGTATCCTACAGGTGTGAGACTTATTAACTTGGACACGAACTGTAATACCTGATACAGTGAAGCCTCTTTTTTTATTTAATCCTGTTGGTCTGAGCAATTACCTCCAGTATTACTATTATGCAATGTGATGGCTATACTGAGTCACGTCTAAGGTTAATAAGTGTAATATGGTAAATAAAGAGCTGCTATTCACTAGTCTCTATTTATTCTCTATTTTAATGGTGAAGGGGTTTGGTGGTGGGTATTTATTTATTATTTATCACTGGATAATGGGTATTGAGTGTGTTATGTAATGTGAACTACCTCTTGCATGTCATATGTGTTGCTATTTTCTTTTTTATGTTATTCTCTGATACTGCTGTTTCTATTTTATTTGCACCACATTTCTCTCGTGAGCTGACATTTGTAATTTTGTTTAGGCTGCACGTGTGTGGTCCTAAATGACAATAATGTTTCATTGAATCTTTGAAATAAAATCCTTTGAAAATATTACATAAATTAATTTCTACACAAGTAGCATAAATACCCTGCTATTAACTTAATCTGTATAGTTGAACCAAACATATGTGCAATATATGCACATTGCAAAGATTACTTTGAGCAATCCTTACTTATAGTTTGTAGTTATTAAGAAGTATACTTAAATCTAAAAGTTCAGACAAAATACTTTATTGTTTTGATAATGGTATGTCACACATGATGGCACTAATTTTCTCTCTTTTTTTTCTTTTACCCCAACTCTTACCTCTCTTTTTGTTTTTCTAAGTATCATCAAAATGTTTCCACGTCATCCATCTCTGACAAATCACAACATGCTTTACAGCACAGGGCTGTAGGTCAACCACAGTGGCTCAACCTGCCCCCGCTCCATCGGTTCTGGCACTGACACCAGGCACATCTGGGACCCAAACTGGCAGTACTGTCTCTGCTGCCCCTGCACTACTTGCACCCTCAAGAAGCACTACCCAGGAAGGTGGTTCTGTGGTACCCTCCGGGAATACTGGCAGAGGTGGGGATTTTGTCACCCACAAGGAGATGCCAGGGTTGGTGCATAGGCTCGTGCACAGCACCACTGGTGCACCACTATGCCAGATGGAGAGGCTGGTCTCCTTTAACTCCATAGGAGAAGATGCCCAGCACTCCAACAGCCAGCAGAGTAAGGGGACAGTGATGACAGTCCTGCAGGTGAGGACTAGATTCTCACTGTCTCCACATTTGATAGGCATGGGCATCTGTTGTCCCCTCCCTAACCCCAATCATGGTGTCCTTCAAATTTTGTGTCCCTTACCATCCATGTGTCTTGTCTTGTTTGTCCTGTTTGTTTGCATCTGCTTCTTCACCTGCTCTACTTATCTGACCCGGAAATACCCATGTCCCTTACCCAGCACTCCTCTCTTACTGAGGTAAAAAATGTGCACCTATCCCACAAAAAAAAAAAAAAATTGTCTAATAGATAGATCTCCACTTTGTACACATCTGCTTGACACACTTGATTTGGCCCAGTTGTCTATACGACATGATTGTGCTGTTGACACCCCTCTTTGTTGAGGTGACAGTCCAAATTCAGCTAATATTCTGTACCATATTTTCATGTTATACTGTTGAAGAAGTGGACAGTTATGTTTTTTCCTGGTTCCTATCGCATGATCAAAAATTGTAAATGTCGAATGCATATTGAGCGAACCCGATTGGTCGAAATGTTGAAATGTTGCCTGCGTAACACGGAAATCACCATAGGGAATATTTTCCCTTTACTTCAGTGCAGTGCGATCTTGGATTAGGAATATTTAGGTAGCAGGGGTGAGGGGGGTGCAGGGGGGCTTGCCCCCCTGCCTACAGCGTTTAGGTAAGTATAGTTTTTATTTTTATTTTTTTATTGTATTTTTGAAATTTCAAACAATGTTCATATGGTGTCGACCATATGGTGCTCGATGTTTGAAACTTTCGAAAATATAATATAGACCCATTTTTTCCTACCTCTCTCCTGTACATTCCTATATTGCTTTCCCTTGTTCTTCCTAATGCTTACCACCCATTTAATCACTTTCCTATCTACCTCATTTTAACACCTTTAATCTGGTCAAAAACTAGAATCATACACAACACACATAAGTTAAAAAAAAAAACCCAGCACTGGAGCCCTTCACTTTTTGCCCTCTATGTTAGCACAGAATTTGGCATCTCGCACCAATGGCAAGTGATGGTGAATGGTTCTTCATTGTTGGGGTTACCTCCATGCAATGCCACTTAAACAGGCTGTGCTAGGGTAACACACAGAGCATGTAGAGTAAAGAATTATTTCATTGCACTACAAATACATATGTAAAACTATTACGTATACCTGGATTTGAACCCTATATCATCTAGGCTCCAAAAGAAATGTGTCAATGCATTTACACCTGCTGCCACAGAGTCAGCTAAGCAGCAGGCATGT
Organism: Protopterus annectens; assembly: GCF_019279795.1. Taxonomy (NCBI): domain Eukaryota; kingdom Metazoa; phylum Chordata; order Ceratodontiformes; family Protopteridae; genus Protopterus; species Protopterus annectens. The sequence continues at coordinate 1,401,898,578 of NC_056737.1, forward strand.
TTCATGCACTCAGTACTCAGAAAGCTCATACTTTTATCACTGAGGCTTACATTTGCTCACCGATTAACTATGTACAAACAAGGAAAGCAGTAGAAATGTGTGTCTTACATGCACACACTTTCCCATTGATCTCGCAAACAGCTGCTCACTGGTGCACTATTGAAAGTGCATAATTACATACATTACTTATGTTTACTGTCCATTTAGTCTTCATCCCATGAAAGTACATGTAAAAAGCACAAACAAAGGGAGGACACATTTTAAGGAGAGAATACATATTTACACTGCTGCCATCTGTTACCTCCACCAATGCACTTCAAACTTGGCATCAACGTACTTGTTCACAAATATATCAACTACACTACAGAAATAAATAATAAATGCTTTTTATACAACATGAACATCTTTATAATGAAAATACAAATTCAAATTTTCCAATACTTGTAGTAATGTGAACAGCTGTTTGCATATAGTGTGTAAAGCTGTCTATTAAAGTATACCTCACATTGGAAACACAACAGCAAATACTATACTTTGCACACTCATCAATCTGGTAACATGCATAACTTTTATATCCTGACAGTTGTACATGGCTAGCTATCCATTTCAGACAGACCTCCCAACATTATCTCTCAAACATCCAATGATGATGTCATCCACTGTAAATTGTCCTGCAGCCTTGTACTATTCAGACTTTTGCCATGGAGCTTGTGCTAAGTACTGAGTTCTCTAGTGTGTGTGTGTGTGTGTGTGTGTGTGTGTGTGTGTGTGTGTACTTGCTCAGCATTAGAGAGAGCATTTTACACCAGCATGTGGGATCCTGCTATCACCCGCTTCCTCTTACCAGACTCTGCTGATGTCATCAGATATAAAGTATTCTCTGACAGTATAAAAGCCAGAATTGTGCTCTGGTGCTTGTGTTAAGTACTGTGCTCTGTAGATAGGTAGCTTTAGAATTATATGTGAGTCCACAGCTATGTCCAACACTCCTCCAAACATCTTATTGTAGTATACAATGATTATGTTATTCTGTGTAACATGTATTCTGACAGTATTCAAGGCAAACCTGTGATGTGGCAGTAGCATTAACTACTGTGTTTGCAACCTACTTTAACTACACATATAGGGGTTCTAATCTGACAGCAAGCTACTTGTGTGCCTATACATACAAGTTTCACTTATGAGACAATTTAATACAGGGAAGTGACTCCACATCCATGCCCTACAGTGCTTGCAACATGTTCAACTTCTCCTGAACATACAATGATACTATCATACTCCATAAACTGCAATGTAACAATGTTACAGTCAGACACATGTGATGTTGCTACTGTGATATTGCATTGCATGGCATTCATATTCTATGTCTACACAGGTATAATGTTCATATCAGGCCCAGTGTACTGCTGTGTGTTTGGTTGCTGGTACATTATGATCATTGTGTTATCTTTGGAATATCTCTTTATTTCACTAACACTACCATTAACTTAGCCCCACACATCCTCCTTTGTCCTCTGGCCACAAGACATCCTTCCTGCAGAGGACTGAAGGATGTCCTCATGTCAAATATGCATACATACATTATGAAACAGAGTCCTTCCATGAGCTTATGCAAGCCATCACCAGACCACTGCATATGCAATTGCTAATTCTGTCATGGTGTGGTGCACATATGACATATGGACAGTGGCAGAATGTAATGCAATCCAACAACTATACACATATGCACAATAGTCTTACTATCTTTATTGTATACATATAGGCATTTTTATTTTCATTTTATAATAATGGCTAGGATTTCACATGATGTTGGCCATTAGCCTAATAGGGTCCTATGACCCTATGATCACTTGACATGTTATTGTTGCTTTCATTAACATATAGTAAATTGAGGTGTGGATGTACAGTATGGCACAGGAGTATTACGATCTGTGATGTCAGCTAATGTATTGATGGCCATTGCTGCCATTAAATTACATGCTCCTTCTATAACAGCTGTAGTAATATGCCCCCTGAGAACTGTTGACATAGATTCATAGGTTCATAGGAGGTTACTAGGCTAGAGGTCCTACAGCCCGTACAGCCCTATCCATGTTCATCCCAAGTAGTCCCAATTGTCCTTATTAGTTGGACGTAATTTGCAGAGCAAGTCTATGGTCAACACTGACTAACCCTGCCCATGAGGGACATGGGTGCCACACCCCAGAGTAAATTTGCAGTCTCCTCCCATTTGCCTAGGTTGCGCTTGAAAAGGGTCAGTGAAGAGCTTTGCTTCATGTGAGTTGGAAGCTTATTCCACTGGAATGTCAGTCTCTGGGAGATATATCTGTTTCTCAAGCAAGTTCTGTTAATGTCACAGGCTAGGTTAAGATCCTAGAGTGACTGACTCTTCTAGCATTAGATTTGTGGATGTGCACCATTTACATCAGGGCTGGGTCTGAGACTGCCCCGTAGGCCAGGCACTAGTTGCCTCTCAAAAGCCAGTACGATACAGAGTACAGTGACAGGGCTTTCAGTCTATCCATATACAGCATGGCATGGTTTGGAGGCCCTGTATTTTCTTGTTGAGAAATCCCTGTGGTCTCTCCATATACTGCAGGTGTTTGGTGAGGTACACGCAATAGGGAGCATTGTACTTTATTAGTGTTCTGATGAAGGTTGAGTATAGTGGTGTTATAACAACCTCAGACCTGGAAATATCCTTCCTTATGAGGTGCATGATGTAGATAGCATTCCTTACCACTGTGGAAAGTTGGTGGTCGAAGTTCAGATTGTTATTTACCTGTGTTCCAAGGTCTCATACCACTGGGTTGGAGCTTAGGGTTGGGGTTTTGTCAATATTGCAATTATCAGGAAATTCCACTTTGCCATCTGAGAGGGGGATTGTGTCAAAGCCTTAGCCAGGTCAAGATAGGTAGTATGCACTGTCATACCTTTATCCAGATCTTTGGTTACTTTCTTGAAGAAGTTTACTAGGTTTAATAAACATAATCTACACTTATCACAGCCAAATTGGTTTGTGTCTAGAGCTTGAAGGTCACCTATGTCCTTATTTCCATGATGATTCTTTTCATGGCCTTGTAGATGAGACTGGTTAGACTTAAGAGTCTATAGTTCCTAGGGTCAGTTGATGGCCACCCTTTATGCAAAGGGATTACTGTTGCTGTTTTCCACTCTGCTGGAACAAAGGCTATGGTTAAAGACTGGGTCCACTAAGTCCTGTTTTAAATTGCTTAGTAAACAACCAGGGATGTTATCTGGTACCATGGAGACCATGGTTTAACCTTGGAGAGTGCAGATATGACACGATCTCTAGAAATAGTTGACAGAGGACTGTTGTCAGATATGCTTTGGGATATGGCCTGCGGGTCCAGGGGATGAAGTTTGCACCAAATCTGTCAGCTAGCAGTTTGGCAATTTTTTTCTAGCACAGCTTCATGTTTAGACTCCTAGCATTAAGCAGCAAAACCTTGAGTTTGTCTCCACTGGAGTTTTTTATGTCTGAACCTTTGTTGCTTTGACATTACCTGAAGAAGGCTACGGGGGAGGCAAGCACTTTTGGTAATATTTGACAGTCTAGAGGACACAGATACAGACCATCTATGGCAAAGCAGCACAGCCTGTCCACCATCTCATTCCAGGCTGAGAGATACTGAATCCCCCTGGATTGACACCAGAAGCTAAGCAAATTGATGATGTCAATCATTTCTTGTTTATACTGTGGCATCATCTTGGGTGATGGTACATTTTACATATGCGTTCACTGTGCAGTCCGTACTGTATCATGTTGATATCTGACAACTGTTCATGCTGCAGCTGACTTCATTGACATGCCCATATCTGCTGTACATTTCCATGTTTCACTTGCCCTTTTCTCTGTGTTCATTCCTACAATTCATCTGTGTGTTCCTATTCAATACACACATTTCCCCTGACTGTTTATTTATAATGTAGTCTATGTACCCTTATTGATCATTTACTCAACTTTTGTTCAGTATGTCTGAAACAGGTTTCCACACAACTTTGCACTGTATACACTGTAATGTAACGTGTTGGAACTATACACATTGCTTTATTAATAACCCTGGTAATCATTGTGTCATTTCTTGCAAACACTCAGACCTAGTCTGCCCGTAGGTAAACAGGTTTACATGTCTGCTGCGGTCCGTGTTGCTTTGCATAGTTTCCCGGCTGACAACACTATTGCTAGCCACGAAACTGCATTATTTACATTTAAACACAGTGCGCAGCATACATATATAATTAACATTGCTGCTCATTGTGCAAACATGTAAACTCTGTGTGGGCTTTGCACTAAGCCTACACGGAGTTTATTGACTCCCCAGGAAAGACTAATGCATGGAATAATCCTTGGTTAGGAAATAATTTGGTAAATGGCAATGGTGAAATTCAAGAATATATGGGGCAGATTATCTAATTCCTAAGACACAAATGGCAGTACATAAAATGGAAAGGGCACAGCTCACAAGGCAAAAACAAAAAATCTGGAAATAATAATAAAGTGAATTTGAAGGGATGGACAGAGCTTAAGTGGAAGAAGTAATAGTGAGACAGTTTATAAAAGAATGATCAATGATGATTTTTGCTTTTGCCCAAGATAACTAATCTGTTTGGAATATCACCAAGGATATTGGACATAAGTTTAAGAATTTAAGAACATGATGGATAATTATGTAAATGCAGGTTGCCCTGTCTATAACTCTACTCCATGTTAAAATAAGTAATAACAAATGTATGTATGGGCAGCCTGGCAAAATATTGCTTGCATCAAACATGAGGATTGCGGATTGCACAAATGGATGGAATAACTGTAATATATGATAATAAAGTTCTTGAAATGACAAAAAAAAAAGAATATATGGGGCAGTCAGATGGAAGTTTCAAGAGACAGGCAGGTGGGCTCAGACTACTGAGTATTTGAAATGTGCACATATTTGCAGGTTCTTTGGTTCTATGGTTGAGGATGCACCTTAAAAATATGACACTAACATTATGTAGAGAAACAAAAACTGCTAGCATTGTGACCGTGCTTCTCAACATCTTACAGCAAAAATTCTGGGAAAAGACAAAAATAAGGGTGAGGGAATAAAATTAGCAGATTTTAAATATTGCTCCTATAAACTTACAAAGTTGCTAAAACAACAGATTTTACATTAGCATGCATTTTGTAAAGGATAGCTAACCTCTCCTCCTCTTTCCCTCCCCCAACCCTACCTATCCCCCACTTCCCCCCAGCAACAGCCCTCCCTTCACCACTTTTCACCTAAAACCCATCCCCACAATTAAAATAAAACAGCTGCTCCTCAAACTGAAACCCTGCCGCAATGCTCCTGATAACCTACCATCAACCTTCCTCAAACTAGCTGCAGACAGCATAGCCTTTCCCATTTCTATCTTAATAAATAGATCCATCCAGGAATCCTACGTCCAGTCTATCTGGCACCAAGCTTACATCATCCCACACCATAAGGATGGCAAAAACACAGACACCACAAATTTCAGGTCTATTACCACCCCCCCCCCTCCAAAATATTAGAAAAAGTTATCCACTCACAACTAATGCCATACCCTACACAAAATAACCGCCTCACCCCCACTCAACATGTCTTCCACCCTGGTCACAGCACCATGACTGCCCTCCTTTCCTTTCTTGAAACCATTAATCTAGCATGCCACTCCAGCAAATTTGTCTCTACCATATCCCTTGACCTGTCTAAAGCTTTTGACACTGTCTCCCACCACCCTACTCCTATCACAACTCTCCACTCTACACCTCTCTCCCACGACCATTGCCTGTTTCTCCAGCTACCTCTCTGATCGTCAACAAGCTGTACAATGGAAAACCTCCACCTCCCCCTTTCTACCGACCCCCACCAGGGTACCCCAAATTTCTGTGCTTGGTCCCCTCCTCTTCAACATATTTATCAACAACTTCCACTGCACCATCCCTGAATCCTCTCTCATACAGTACGCAGATGACTCAACAATCATCTGCTCAGCTCACTCCCAATCTGAACTTCTCTTCAAAACTCAGTCTGCCTTCTCTAAAATCGAATCCTGTATGCAGAACCATCACTTGGCCCTAAATGCTAAGAAAACTAAACTGATGATCTTCACACCTTCCAGGAACAATACTATTGATAAGAACTCTTTTCCCACACTCAGCCAAACCAGCTTCTCCCTCGAAATTGTATCCAATACCACACTACTAGGTATTACCATTGATGAAAACCTAAAATTCGACATCCATATCCACTCTACCATAAAAAACAAAAACAAAAAAAAAAAAAACAAAAATAAATAAAAAACTAGAACTCCTCTACAGACACAACCGCTTTTTCAGCCACTCTACCAGAAAACCCTTAGCCTACTCCTATCTTCTTCCTTCTCTTTGGTACGGTGTACCTCAGTTAACCAACCTCCAGCTGGGCCTACAACCCAAACTCAAGTCCTGCTACCATAAAATAAGCAAATTTGCAACCAATTCTAAATACTCTACCCACTACTGCCAATCCATTCTCTCCCTGCAATGCTTCGAACTCCCCAACCACTTTAAATTCCTTCAGCTCACCAATGCCCACAAACTCATCTTCAATCCTTCCAACTGCCCCTCCCTCACTACCGCCTTAACCCCCTATATTCCTAACCTCTCTCTCTCCGATCAGAAAACTAAAATCTCCTACAAATCTACAAACCCTCACGTCCCCCAGGCCAACTTCTGCTATCCTACTCAATAGCTAAACTATAGAACTCTCTCCCTCCCCCCATTCGCCATATTCCTAATCATACCAACTTTAAATCTCACTTGTTCTTGCATCTATCCTCAAAATGGACATGCCCATGTCACTCTCCTACTTAAGTCCCCCCCCCCCCATACACTCTCATAACTATCAATACACCCCACATTCCAGTACTGGACAATTCTCCTACTGCACCTGGATGAAGGTATTTGATAACATTATTTCAATACATCCAAACTTTCACATCTACACTCCATTACCTGTATTTCTCCTCTCAATGACTGTTTTATTACCCAGTCTGTACTATACTGGTTGCCCACTACAAGAATTATGTTATACTGCTCTGTATATTTTTATGCTGCATTATGATGTTCTTTGTATGTATGTTATGTGAAATTCTTGCAGTATATTTCTTGCATAACATTGATGTATTTGTAATTTGTAAGTTTAATTGTCTGTAGCATGTTATTTGGAGCTTTTCTCCCCGGGCCTCCACTGAAAACGGGCTCTTCTTGGCCAGCGGACTTGCCCGGTCATAAAATTGAAATAAATAAATAAACATTAAGTCTGAAAGTCAAACGTATGTCATTATAGTGACTTCAGTCCTCAGTGGTTGCCAGAAAACTGCAAATGCTATGAAGAACCGACCAAAAATATAAGACAAAAATAGGTTAACAGGTGTTTACTAGGCTAAGGACGACAAGGGCCTTTTTAAGCCTAGCCATGCATCCCAAATCAAGTTCTGATAACCTTGTTAAGTGTAAACAGGGGCCTGGGAAATGAACCATTTACAGGTTGCCTGTGCCCATTAGAGACATAGGTGCCAAACCAGGGAAGAATTTCCTGTTCCCGATCGAATTGTCCAAGTTTCACTTGAATTGGGTTAGGGAGGAACTCTGCTTCACATGAATGGGGAGCCTGTTCTGGGCATTCTGCAGAATTCTGCTCATTTGAGAAGTATGATTGTAACCACAGCTTCATAAATGGTAAATTTCAATATCTACCACTAAAATTTACAACATGACAATTTCATATATTTTCATGAATACAAGAGATGCTCATTTTTCGCAGTATTAATAACTACATTGAGGACTGTGGCAAAATCTGCATGGTACCGCAGATTAGCTGTTAAAGACAGTCTCTTTACACTACGTTTTCCAAAAATCTAACCAAACAGAATTCTTCTTCTTCTTGGTACAGTTGGACTACTACAGTTTAGCTGCTACGTTTAGATGCAGAATTTCATATTACCTATATAAAATCACCTTCCAGTGTATAAAGTCAAGAAATAAGAAGAGTTATTAAAAAAAAGATGCATACAGACTGCTGAAAGCCACCACTGGGTAGGAGATTGGGTTTATTGTTAACACAGTTTTCCATAGCCAAATCTAATTTACCACTTTGTTAGTTTTTAGCAGCTCATGCAGGCTACAAGTAAAACTTTATTTACACTTAGCCCGTTCCATGGTAAATGCCTATTCGTCCTAAGACTGGATAATAACTTGTACTTGGTCCTTCCAATATGAAACTGACTAGGCTGTGGATTTCTTGTTTCGGTCCAACCGGTACGCTTAGATCCGAAGTACCAATTAGCTGTACTCCTAGACACAAAGCATTTAATTTAGTAGCGCGACAATGATTTGTAGTAAAGTGTTTAATTTGATTTTAATTTCCAAGCAACAGTACCGCAAACTGCACACGTCGTATGATAACAAGAATAATAACGATGATGAAGCATCTAAAAAACACACAGCCTTCCGATATCAGGAAACCAACTAAACAAAACTACAAATCCCACAATGCAACTATCGAACACAAACCAACTCGAAAGATGGCGGCAGACAGCGATGTAAGTTCTATAGTCTTACAGTGTTTTATTATGTTTTGTTGTTTTTAACAGATTACGTAGACAACATGTTTTGTTTCTTCTTCAGCCCGAGTCGGAAGTGTTTGAAATCACTGACTTTACAACATCATCTGAATGGGAAAGGTAGGAGTATGATTTGTCAGTATGTGTTATGTGTTACTCCACCACATCCTGAAGTGTTAAGACAGCAGCAGATTGTGCCAGCTTCTATAGACTTTTTGAGTATCGAACTGAATGATGTTGCACTGCCATGCTACATAGAAATGGGTTGGGCTGCTTTCTGGATATGTAAAATTGGACATTCCAAGTCACTGTGATAATTTAAGTGTGCATATGTATACAAACGCTGTGAATTGGATGTTTATGCAAAAAGGAGTGCCCCTGCAAGTTGCCAACGCGGAGTGTGAACTTGTCAGCAGCATTTTCCAGTAGTCTTTTGTTTTGAAATAACTGATGTGAAATAACGATTGAAACGTTGTTGTATTTTTATAAATTTGCTAACGTATTAGCAGTAAAAAATAAACTTAATATTGTCATTTGAAAATATGGTTTATTGTTTTGCAGTAGGATAATTTGAACAGAGAAATGTAGGTGTCACATTGTGTGGAAACCTTGAACAACTCTGGAGAAATGGCTTTTAAGGTAAAGAGAAGTTTGTTAAAAAGTATGTAAACATAAGCTTTCACCTGTCAACCACTCACCGGAGCCTTTCTCTGGTGGTTCCGTATAGGTAGACTTCATTCAGCATAATTGACAAGTAGCGAATCCTTGAGCAGGATGGCTAATTGCTAGGTCAGCTTTTATTCAGATGTTACTTTTTTTTTTTTTTAAGTAAGCCAGCAGCAGCCCAGGTTAATCCTCATATTCAGATGCTGCTCATTTTTTAAGGTAACCTGAAATTTAATCAGTGAGTTAAGTTTGCCCCCAGGTTAGCACTGCCATCTTTCACAGAATAAAAGATCCCTTAACAGTTTATATGTAATTCCCAACATTTTTAAATATATTCCCCAACTGAGTCAGATATTTGTAAACCTATGTTGTCTTGTGTTGTATCAGCAGCTTCCACCCATTACTTCAAAACATCTAAAACTCATAACATCTAAATTCAAAACATCGAGACCACAACTAAAACCCAAAACATCTAAAACTCATAACATCGAAAATGTATAGTATGGAATAGTGTTTCATGAAATGTGTAAATGTCATAGTTTACTCTGTTATTCTTGTGGTATCAGTATGAGAGTACTATTTATATAGTGTTTATTTTGCCATTCTGTATGTGATTTTTAGGCCGTACAGGTAAGTGATATAGATATTATGTGTACATTCTTTATGGTAATCGCAATACAGTGGGATTAAGAAATTTACTTTTCCCCACAGTAGTGCAATCTTGGAGTTGGTTTATTTAATTTACAGGGGGTGTGGGCCCCCCTGCAGAAACGTAGTAAAAAGTGTTTGTTAGTTTGGTGGTGTTATTAGGTGGAGGGGATGTTATTTTCATGTGATTTGTAGTGTTCGATTTTGTGATGCAAAGTTTCGTTGTTATGAGATTCGATGTTATGGGTTTTAGATGTTTTTGAAGTGTAACCTTTCCATCATGTCTTGACTACATACATGTTATTTTCCTGTTTGTTTATTGCAACATAGACCTAATAAGATGAGTCACAAGTGGCAAAATTGAACTGTTTATCTGTTTTGTCTGTTGGTGTATTCATACTGTTTACAAGTCAGAGTTAGTCCATGTACCATAATCATATTTTGGTATTCCCATAGAGCATATCCTGCCTGCAAGAGGGCAGAACATGTTAGTTGTGTGGTGATTTTACAGGCACCCATCTGGCCATCAAGATTTGCATGAAAGAAACCAGTTAGCTTTTATATGTAAAAGAAGATTATTCTAGAGATGGGGAAAGTTTTGATTAATAAACTGTACTTCATCATTCTTTGTTTATTGATGGAGAATCAAATGGATATTTGCACTTGCGTTTTTGTTTGGCAGTCCCATACTTAAACACATGCAATGAGAAATTATACTATATAAATGAGACATTTTTTTGTATATATATTTATAGTGCTGTGTATTGGAATGCCCAGAAGCAAACAGTTTTAAATAGTCGTATTTTGCTACTTGTCATACAGCAAAGCAAATCAAATCAAATTAGATGCATGTTAACTGAGTAGTCATGTACAGTATTAGTGTCTGGTGCAGTTAGTGGGCCTAAAGAATATGTTTACATAGTAAACTAGTTAGAAAAGGGATATATAAGTACATGTTCTCCTTGGGCTAGGCTTATATAGGCTCCAGGAACGTTAGCCTAGTACACGTATCACATCATTGTGTACTCTGGGATGGAACATGCCCTAGGCCACTGTAGTGTGAATAGTTTGCAGTAGTACAGTCATGGCTTAAAAAGAAACAAAATAAAATAAATGCAAATTAACTAGTGCCAGCTACAGAGTACACTACAATCTGACATTGTTTTGTAACTTTGGGATGGGTGAAGATGACAAAGAATGACCATCTAGTTGTGTTGCATATAGTGAGTTTAATGTAGTTTGTCCACCACACAGGTGCAACATGAGTATGATCTTACAGCAGAAAATATACATTTTGTTGATTTATTTTTGAACATTTTGCTGATATTCATTTTTTTTTAAAATATTGTGTTCTGTTTTATTGTATTTTGTGTATGGAAATGAGTTGTAGGATTGAGCTTCCAGCCCTTAAAAATAATGAAGGTACATGGCTGATTTCTAACCACTTCTCCTACAGACAAGAACTGGCATTTTTTTTTAGTAGTCCCCTACTGTGTCATTTTTTTCTGGCTTACCCCATTGCTCATGTCCATTACTGGGTATACTTTTTTACAGCCCCCGGACTATCCCCTGTCCAAGACTGGGGCGAATGCAGAACCCAAGAGTGTTTGAAGGTTCTGTATTTAATTGTTTCTACCCTGGGATTATTTAATTTATGACCTAGCCCTGGGTTCTGCCCCTCCTCTGTGTTCACCTGTTTTATATCAGAGTGCTACTTCCCTGTATGGACAGTGCCTTTCTAGGGGAAATGCCTAGAAGATCACTCTTCCTGCTGCCAGCACCTCGGGCACCTGAGGGTTGTTAGGGCTTTGTCCCGCTATGCCTTGGTATGAGTATTTTGTCATCTTAAGCTTTAAAAGATTGTGCTGACTTAACAGCTGGCTGACCTTATAGTCCCATTGGGTAAATGCCTTATAAGTCTGGGGGTGTGGTAGTGTTTGTTCACTGCACAAACCAACATGTGGCATTCCACAAATGTAATTGTTTATTTAGTTAATTCCGTATTTTCTGTGTAGTTATCTAAGGAGCATATAGGCAAGCAATCATGGGACTGTAAGATGCCTAGCTATATACACACACAGGTAGACATTTAAAAGTTCTTGCCACCCTTTATAAGCACTTAACAGTGCACACCTCCCAAATCAAGCAAGGCCATTCATAAGCCTGGTATAAATTGTATCTGTCTAAAAGACTGATAAAGTAGTACTTTACTTGACCTGTAGTGGTCATTTATTTCATAGGCTGGAAATATATTGAGTTAGGAATCTATCCCACTAAGGAGTCTTGTTTATCTGAAGTGTAGATTTAGGTTCCTAGTATGTTTGTGCGGAGTTACCCGAAATAGAAGGTCTTTCACGTCTCAAAAAGTGAAATACTGGTCTGTAGGTTACTAAGTATATGGTGAATTGTGCTTAACTGTTAGGATAGTGGAAGAATATAAGAACTTTCATTTCTTTTATTTTTTGGTTAAACTTTAGTGATATGCTTGGATTTGTACATGCCAATGGGGGCATTTTATTCCGTGATGAGTTTGATAAGAGAAGAGTGTAGTGGTAAGATTACTCCTTTGAATCATGAAGATTTTTCATTGGAAAGATCAGATAAAAAGATTTCCTGACTTTGGTGGAAACTTAATGATCGAAATGAGAGTGTTGTACAGTTAAGTACCTGAGTCTTTTATGCCCGTATCTGTCTAAAGTGGAGTACCACTTATAACGTATGAGGTGGAAGCAAGTTTTTTGGCAAACATTACTGTACTGCACTCTTTCGCATTTAGTTTGCAACCATTTGTAATACACCGTTTATGTACGAATTCCAGCCCTTGTTGGAGCAGTTCAGTATTCGTGGATGAAAAGATAACATTGTCATGCTTTAGTTAATCACATCTTTGGGTTATTGGCTTAGATATCTCAAAATAAATACCAAACAGGAGAGGGCACAGCACCAATCCCTGTGGTACTCTGCTACTACAGTTTTGCTTTCAGAGAGGACATCAGCAAATTTCACAGCTTGAAAATCTGTTGGATAGCCAGTTTGCAATTCATTGGTCAGCCCAGGTGATCACGCCAAGTTTGTCTAACTTTTCAGTAATATTAGCATGAAAGATAGTGTCGGAAGCCTTGGCTAGGTCAAGGTAAGTAGTGTGCACAGAGTGACCACTGTCCACTTCCTCTGTAACCATTTCAAAGAAGGTCTCTAGTTTTAGGAAACGGGCCATCCTTTACAAAATCAAAATGAATGGGCACTAGATCAGTTAAGTAGTCTCTATCTGTATATGTGAGATCTTCTATGATACCCTCAATGCATTTGTACAGAAGACTGGTAAGACTGATGTGCCTGTTATTACCAGGGTTGTAGAGGGGAACCACTTTTGTGTATGGAAGTCACAGTGGCTGTTCTCTCAGCATCAGGCACAAACCTTGTGGATAGGCTGAGGTCATACAGTTTAACTAGAGACTGGGATAGTGTGTACATGACATTGATGACAATTCAGCTTGGTATACTATCTTGCCCCACAGAACTATTACTTGTAGAATTTGACAGGGTGGCTAAGACCTGTTCATAGGTAAGTACTAGGTTTGCTGCCCTTGTGGGCCATTTTAAGCCTAGCCAGTTTCACTTTTTGCTCAAATTAACCAATTCCATTTGGTTAGACATTGGTTTTACCCATCCCATGGTCGATGATTGTATCTATCTAATATACATATATATATATATATATATATATATATATATATATATATATTTACCCCTAATGAGTATAACTGGGGTCATACCATAGATACTTTATCCCACAGGGATCCTCTCAAATTATCTGGGAGTTGCCTCTGTCCATTAGTAGTACAGTTGGCAATCCTGGGGTAAACTTTCTGTTTCCCATTCATAGATGCAAGTTGTTCTTGAATATGGGCAAGGATGAACTTTGTTTTATGTGGATGGTGAGTCTGTTCCAGAGCTGCCTCTGTCCATTAGTAGTACAGTGGGCAATCCTGGGGTAAACTTTCTGTTTCCCATTCATAGATGCAAGTTGTTCATGAATATGGGCAAGGATGAACTTTGTTTTATGTGGATGGAGAGTCTGTTCCAGAGCAGCAGTATCTGCTGTAAGACATATCTGTCCCTCAAAACCATTCTGTTGATGTTGCAGAAAAGGTTTTGGTCCCTAGATTGAGTAATTATAATGCCATTTGACTTGCTTATGTGCAGTAAACCCATCAGTATTGGGTTGGAGGATACCTTGTCTGCTAAGAGGTGACCTTTGTCTACCATACTGTAGGATATTGAGTGTAGTGACAGGGCTTTGAGTCACTCCATATAGGACATGTTGTGCAGCTCTTGTATACTTTTAGTAAGGTATCTCTGTGGACATTTCAGTTGTTGCATATGTCTGGACAGATACATGCTAAAGGAGGCATTATGTTCAGTAATTGGCTTAATGAAGGCTGAGTAAAACGGGGACAATAAACTTAGGCATGATCCCTTTGTTTATAAGTTGTACAGTATAGAAGTACTTTTGTACCATAGTGGACTAATGTTGGTCAAAAGTTAGGTCACTGTTCACATAATTTCCCACATCCTGAACTGGGTCAATTCTTAAGGTGGTGTTGTCAATGTGGTAGATGACGTCCCAAAGGATACAGTAATGCATTTTTCAGAGTTTACCTACAGTTTATGAATTTGGTACCATTTGCTTAATTGTAACAAACCTTACTGCAGGATGAATTTGATACCATTTGTTTAATTGTAACAAACCGTACTGCAGGATGGCTAAGTCATGTGGGGATTCTACGGCTGCTCCTAGCTTGCAGTTGTCTGCAAACATAGTCAGCTAAAGCCGTTTGGTATTTGCTTTTACCTTAAAAAAGTTAGATGTCAAACAGGAGATGTTTCATCACAGAGGTGGGAAAGAGAGAGAGAGAGAATTCTCTATTAGCTAGAGGAAGCTTGTGAATGCTTGACCAGTCTTAGTTAAGCCATATATATACCCCCCCCCCACAGAACATATGGGGCCAAAACTTATGTAATGATATTGAGTGGAATGGATAGACTTAAAAAGACCCTTTAATATTCTACTGTGATACTTAAAATAACATTTATGTTGCATATATTTGGTTATTACGTCTTGCTCTTGGGCAGCAGAAATCAGCATTTATTATAGTATCAATACTGTAATGCAGCATGTTTCTTCCCATGATCACTGTTTTTTCAGTAGTAAAATGTTAACTGGGATTAGCATTAATCAAATATAGTAGTTTAGTAGTGTTTCTGATAGCACTTCAGTGTAATATTTTAATTGCATTTCCTTTTGTCACTAGTTATTGCTTATGTCTTGAACACTTATCCCATATGGCTTTACTTTGCAAAACAAACATTTATAGGGAAAATGGCAAATAAAAATACAATAGCCTTAATGCTTTAGGAACTGCGGATGGGGAGTCTTAGGACTGTAATATTGAAAGACTAAAACACTGAAGACAAAAAAATCATAAAAATAGAATTTCTCTGTAGGTTTATGTATCCAAAAATCTTGAATCTTCTTCCAGTGCAGACCCAAGAATGAGTGCTAGCCTGCATCGGGCCAAGTCCAGGATTTAGATATTGTGTTTTTTCAGAGTTTTGATTTTTCAACGTAATGGTATAATTTTATTTTTCAGTGTTTTCATAGTAAACTGTGTTTGTGTATATTTATATATAGTGTGTGTCTATGCACGTTTGTGTAAGTATATATGTACGTATATATATATATATATATATATATATATATATATATATATATATATATATATACACACACACACACACACAAACGCTATAGAAATATAGAAAGGCTGCAGATGTCATAAGTTACTCCCAAACTTAAGTTGCTCCATCCTCACTTGATGGACATGAAATGGATGCATTCTTTGTTGCTCTTTATCCTTTAAATCTAATTCCCATTGTCTGATGTATCAAACTTCTCTTTAGAACATGTAATCTGCTTCAAGGTGGCTAAAGCTGACTAAAGCATAAGTATTAGATGGCTGGCAGTAGAGTGCGAGTCCCACAACAGTTGCATTACATAACATAAAATTCAGTAATTCAGGGGCAAACAGTTAAACCAGTGACATGCTAGTATGCCATAACATGACCTTTGCAACACTAAGCAAGGATACAAACCTGTATACTTTCCATCAGCTTAAATCCATCATTAGTATAGTCTGGCAGTTAAAGCTGAATTTTCTTTCTATCTTATTATCATTGGTATTTAGAGGAATTCCATCTCATCTGAGTTGTGCCATGGCAATGCAAAACTATGGTCTTCACATTTATAGAATTGACAAACAGTGTTGAAAGTCTTTCCTTGAAAACTTATGGTGAAGGAATACTTTCCCAAGAAAGCTAACCGAAAAGTCAGAAAAATGTATTGCAGTAAGTTATATGTATTTCTTTTGCCACATTACAACATGATGCATTATTTATATGTGCTATTCTCTATTATTATTATTATTATTACTTCTAATTTAGGGACATACTCTACATATATAATTTAGAGTTATACCAGTCTTCCCATTAGCCCATTACCCGAGAAGAACATGCTTTATGTATACCCATTATCCCTACTTCTGTCTGTAGTAGCAGTAGAAGCCTTGCATGGGCTATTGTAGTGAATGTGGGCACCAGAAACTATTTTCTTTAGTTGTTGCACAAACATTGGGCATTCTAATTTGTAACAGGTTTGTATGTCTGCATTTATATTCTTTTCAGTGCTGCAGTTTCCTACTAACAGGGAGACCTTGATCAAGTGGATTGGGAAAGGTAGCTATAAAGATGTGCCTAGGTGAGCACATAACAACAGTCCGAAGTGTAAAAGACTAATGAAAAGGGAAAGGTGCAAAACGTGCCTTTATTCTACCATTGTAAAACATTTAACTTCAGTTTGCTTTCTTAATTTTCTTTGTTGCAATTAGGCACTGCAACTCTCCAGAACTGTTGTCTTTATTGTCAGTGATCACAGACTGCATGCATGTACTTGTACGACAAACTGGGCTTCTCTAGGCTCACATGCCAAGTGAATACGCTTGGTCCTACTGAGTATGTACTAACTTTGATTTCATAGAAATAATGCAGCTATACACAGTTTAAAGATTACACTGGGGTTAGCATATTTGTAAAAATGGGCTCCACATAGTTTGAAGATATATGGTACAGCTTGGCAGTTATCAGTATGTACACACCAGTATGAGTATGCTCAATCACTGGTATATTATGCAAATAATATTATGTATTAATGTTGTAATATGGCATCTCCCTTCCAGAAAATTACATAGTCCACGTCTGTGATTTTTTTGTAGTACTTTTGCAGTTACGTTAGCTATTATAGTCATAAATACTTTATACTTATGATTTAAAATAGAAATTGGTTTATACAGCACCAGATCTGTGGTGTCTTTCCCACCTTTGGCAATACTACCACTGCTGGAGGCACTTCTCCCTTCCAGTACTTTATTTATTAAACAATGCCTTCCAAGTCTTTTTCAATTTATTCCATCTCATCTTCTAACCTCCTATAAGAGTACTATCTGCTCCTGGAGATTTCCTTGTGGATTGACTATACATCATAGTTTTTATTTCTTTTCTGTCTATCCTGGCTGTCAACAATTGAATCACGTCTTATAATGTTGTCAAATCTAAATTTGCCATACATATGTCCAACTATACCATATGTTGACTACCTTATTTCTCAACTTTGTATAAATGATAATACATTATCCAAAATATTACCTTTATCTCCTGGAGATATGTAGTTTTTCTTCATGTTATAGGAACCCTGACTTTCAGTACCACTCCTTGAACTTTCTGTTGTTGCTGTAATCATTTCAGTAACAATTTATTAATTCTGATTATTGTAAAAAATAAATAAATAAAATAGGTGGTCAGTCTGCAGTGATTCAACTTTTTCCACCCTTTGTAAATATTTCCTATTTCTTTCTCCAATATTTTCATCTTCTTTCTACATTTTCAACTTATTCCAGGTATTAGCTTCCTCTTCAAGGGCAGTTTCTATTTGTCCTAGCAGCTGATGAACTGTTACCCTGTCCTTATATTGTTCTTCTCTTTTCGGTAAGTATATATGAAAGCACTAGTCTCTCTCATTTACTGTATCCTAATCCTCACAAGGCATGGTCAGATACAGTTATTGAAAGTTTTGAGACTCCAATCAACTTAACATACCCCTGTGTGGTTGTGTGTGTGTGTGTGTGTGTGTGTGTGTGTGTGTGTGTGTGTGTGTGTGTGTGTGTGTGTGTGTGTAATATAATGTTTTGTCCAACCTGGCTCAGACACCATGTCTTGGGGTATGAAATAATATTCTCCATACCTATACTTTTATTTAAAACGTGCCCTTTTAGTTGTATTCTTCCTTCCTTCTGGGACCCCTGATAAATTCTCACTGTTACAAATCAAATTTCTATAGCCACCTGTGATTAAAATACCTTATTAACTTCTTATTATTTCCCCTGAAATACTTTTCAGCTTAAATATCTTTGGCCTAGGGGGAATGTAAAGACATGTTAAAAGAAATCCCACATTCATTGCCAGTACTGGTCCATAGGAATGGTAGATGTATGGCATTTTTTTCCCTTTTGTTACTATTGGAGACCATCTCCATTACAGTATAATCTTTTTCCCAGATGTTCTGCTGAGTATCTACTCTGCAACTCTTGCCTCATCAAGTTCACATGTTCATTTCTTTTCAGATGTATCACCTGTAACACTACTGTTTGCACCCTGCACTTCTTGATGCAGGTCATCACCCTTAGCCTTTTATCTGTTCTGGTAAGGCCGTGGACATTGCACATTAATATTGACAGTGCAGCCATTCTAACACACAACCATTACTGTTTCTACTAATACCTGACACTTTTTGTTCATAATGTTCCACCTGGCAATTTATGTAAATGCAGCCCTTTTAGAATTCCTCTTATCTTTTTTTCAAATATTGCAATTAATAACACATGTAACTGCCCCTTTATAACGCATACAAATCAAACAGAACTACATAAAGTTTTCAAAATGAAAAGAAAAAAATACACCCCTTCCAGTTAGAAGCATATGCTCCAGTTCTGTGACCACTCACACAGGCATTGACCATCTAAAATGGAGGCTGTTAATGCCCACAGTGCATGTTTTCCCTTGTGGTTATTCTAAAGCTAACATCTTTGTTGCTGTCTAATCTCTTATTGCTTTCTGACAGCATATGAAACCACTTGCATACACTTAGTGAAATTTTAATTCTTTACTAGCTGTAAGAAAAAGAAACCCTGACCAGCCTTCAATTTACTTAATGTTGTAACTGTTTACTCGGTGCTTTCTCCTGCTGCAGCCATTGGGACAGTGTTTGCATGTAGAAACTGTTACTTACCCTCTTCTTTTTTTTCATTTTAATTTTCCTTTCTCAGCAAGGTCAGTGCTATTGCCCTTTGAACATAATTTATTACTTCAGGCAAAGAGCTACTGAAAAGATCACTGTGTAGTCAATATCTGCCTTATCTCAAGTGCATGTGGTGAAGATGCTTTATAATTTTACCATTTTGTCAGTCTCTTAACATACACTCATTGTAAATTATTTTAGAAAATCATTCCTTTTTGCTATTGTATGTTGCAATCTAATTGCTTCTGTATGTACATAAACTGATACTAATACTTTGAAATATTTTATTTGACGAGTTCATAACCGCAATCTTGCTTCCAGCTGCAGTTCCACATGCTGTTTCATTTTGCACAGCATTTTGCTATCTGTGCATGGTCTGTGTACAGTACAGCTCTTGCCTAACTGTGCATTTTCCTAATTCATTTCTTGCCCTCTTAATTGCTTAGTTTATGTACCGGGAACTACACAAAGACAGCATGCAGTTTAATTCAAGAAACCTTTTTTTAAACACTCCTCCCTCCCTTCTATCCTTTCTTTTTCTGTGCACCTAAAACACAAATGAAATAAAAACTTCACTAGTTTAAGGCGGCATAGTTCAGATTTCCCCCTCTTGCTTCTCATGACTCAACAGTCCAAAACTTAACCATAATGTAACAAAATTAGTACTTTGCAGTTCTCCTTTTTTAATTCACTTTATCTTCCATCTTCTTCTTGGTCTTCTCCCTTTCAGCACCAGTGTTGGTTCAAATTCAGATTTTTCATTATTCTTGTGGTCAGTTACTGGGCTTCTGTTTGTCTTTTCAAAGAATTTCTTTGAGACAGTGGAAATGATTTCACTAGCATAGTCTCTTCCTACCTGTTTACTAGTAGAAGACTGAGAAACTGGTTTGTTTCCTTTTGGATGAACTTTTTTACCTCCTCTTCCTTTGCTTCCAATCCTGGTACATCTTTGATCTACCAGGAAAAAAAAAACAAAATACAAAAAAAAAAAACTCCATTAAACTCTCTAGAAACAGCTGACTATAACAACCTGCATTTCAGTCGAGCCTCACAACATCCTATGATTGTCGGAATGAATTTATTTATTTGCCTGGTGTACAACAAATGGTCACTTTCCACAAAAACTCTGGTGTCATCAACTTTTAGCACTTTTTCCTCTGCCACATTTTACACTGGGGCATCTATTTCTGCTGGTATATTTTCATATTTACTAGAATAGGTCTTGCCTATTTCCTAATCGCAAGATTTGGGGTATATTTGTTTGTGTATACATATGTATGTCTGCGTATATACATATATACTAACAGTGCAAAATAAGAACCCAAAGTAGGAACAGTTCCACAGTTCACAGTAATCCACACCAGCGAAGTTGCCAAAGAATGTAAGATCCAAAGGGAAAATACTTAATTTATTGTAAAAACCAGTAAAACATGAGCACATACGAAAGTCAAAAGGGACTTCAGAGTAAAAAATGTAACAAATTTCCTGAATTTAAACACAAAAGCCTGAGAAAAGGTAACCAAAGGGCTTTTGAATTTAAAGATACAGTAACATCAAACCAAACACTTTTTTTAGTAAACATTGAAAATCACACAAACTTGCAAACTTTTCTACAATATTTATCAACATTACATAACATGTTGAAAAACCATAGTATGCACCTGAGCAATTGCATTAAAGTGCATTTTCATAAACCTGTCACAAAACAGGGAAACAAAAAAAAAAAAGCAGGTAGTACTTTTGGATGTGTTTAAAAATGCTTTTGTACTGTCTTGTTTTTAATATCCCTTAGGTGTTCATAAATTGTGTAATTTAAAGCTCTTTTAAAGGATTGACTATAACAACAAAAAGACATATCCCCCCACTGAAGGTTACCAGCGTTGTTTATGACGATTTCAATGATGAGGACCAAGCAGCATACAGCTGCGCTTTCATTTTCACATTGAAAACTTCTTCAGATAATCACTTTTGAAACTTGTTCCATTGTATAAGCTAATCAAGATTTCTAAAAAATCATTTGATACCCAAGCCCCCACAATAACTAGCTCTTAAAGAGCCCATCAATTGTGTGAATAAAAACATCAAGTATTAAATACTATACCAGATATAACTGAACATGGAAAGGAATGTATATATTATTGTATAGGTATTATATTTAATAAATATATTCAAAACTTAAATTATGAAAGAACAAAGCCACTAGCTTTCAAGTGCTTTTAACTGTAATAAGCATGCTATCAAAATCTGTTCGTTAAAGCAAGACCAGTTCATGGAATCTAATCTTAATTGCCACTGTCCTTTCCCAAATGTAGTGTCCATGGGCCACTCTTAAGGTCATATAATGTACCCTATGTTCAGCCTGTACTTGTTTTTATATAGGAAAGACAGAGAGAAGACTATGTGACAGGATTTATAAGCACATATATGACATTAAGACAAAGAAGTCAACCAATAATTTAAACATTCTGTGGAATGCCCTGGCCATACTTTCAAGTTCCTGGTTTTGGAACAGATTGTATTGTGTGAAAAGAATGGGCCATGGACACTAAAATTGCTATAGCGTGAACTGTAGTGGCAGTTAAGATTAGATACCATGAACTGGCGTGGCTTGAACAAACAGATTTCCTTGACCTAGTTGTTTTTTGAAACGATAATGAGAACAAGCTAGATTAATTTTTCACCTATATTAATACCACCACCCACTTTTTTCAGTTTTGCTATGACTAAATCTTTTGAAATGTTAAACTATTTAGATGTGGAACTGAGAACTGACCATTCCAACCATTGGTTTACCTCTGGTTTGTTCAGAAAACCCACCTACTCAGACTCGCTTCTTCATTTTGACAGCTGGCACCCTTTACATCAGAAAAAAGAATTAATTAAGGGCTAGCTGTTCACCTTGCTAGGATGGTTTCTGAAACTGCTCCTTTTATAAAAGAAGGGGAATCTTTGCATTAACTAACCGTGGTTACCCAGCCAAATTTTTAGAAGACATATACGAGGAGGTAATGAAAAACAATGACTGGGCATTATGTTCCTTTACTAGGTGTTGGTAATGTTTATAGTGAAAAACAAACCTTCGGAGAGCACTAAATTTAAACATGGGTGCATTCTTACATATAATCAGTAAAGCTAGAAATGTCCAATTGATACTAGAGAATCAATGGGTTGTTTAAACACAGAAAAGCTAGGGACTAAACCACTAGTTACTTTGAGAAGGGATTGGAACCTGAAGAACCATCTATAAAGGTAAACTGTATTTAATAAAAACAACAGAAGTTCCCAGTGTATAGTTCCCAGTGTATGTCTAAGTGGGGCCATTGCTCCTACTGTTCTCACATTAAGGAAGGAGAAAAGATAAAGATAGTAGGTTATGGAACAAATTTCTTCCCTAAGATATGTAATTGCAAAACAAAAAGGGTAGTTTACATAGCACTGTGTTCCCCATGTTTCTGTTTCCGTATTGGTCAAACTAAAAGAGCTTTAAAAGATAGAATACCTAAGGGATAGTTAATAAAAAAAAAAAAAAAAACAGTAGAAATAGCCTTTTTAAATAATTCCAAAAGTGCAGTGACCATGTCTTTAAGTTTTTGTAATTGACATCCTTGATTTAGGCCCCAAGAGTAGACCTTGGAAAATTTAAGTTGGAGTGCAAAGAGTCCGAGTTGCAGATTAGAACCAATGCCACTGGATGCCACGGTCTAAATGAGGGTATATCCCTTACCTGTTTCTTAAAACTGAAAGCTTTTAGCTAAATATATATATATTTTTTTTAAATACATTTTAAGTCTGTACTGAATGTAATGTGTTTTTGTTCAGCAACAGGCAAGACTGTGCTACCTGATTTTCTTTGTTTCCCTGTTTTTTGACAGGTTTATGAAGGTGCATTTTAATGCAGTTGCTTGTGTGCATACTATGTTTTTTTAACATATGTAATTCTGATAAATATTTCAGATAACTTTGCAAGCTGATGTGATTTTTAATGTTTTCTAAGAGATGTTTGGTTTGATGTTACTGTACCTTTAAATTCAAATGCCCTTTGGTTACCTTTTCCCGGGCTGTTGTGTTTAAAATCGGGACATTTGTTACATTCTTTACTCTGAAGACCCTTTTGACTTTAAGATGAAAGTGCTCAGGTTTTACTGGTTTGAAGTATTTTACCTTTTGGATCTTACATTCTTTGGCAACTTTGCTGGTGTGGATTGTTGTGAGCTGTGGAACTGTTCTTGCTTTGAGTTCTTATCTTGCAGTGTGAGTTTGTGTAGATTTTTTACTGGTTTGACATATGTATATAAAATAAATATGTATACATACACACACACACACACACACACACACACACACACACACACACACACACGTGCACTTTCACTTAATAGTTCTTTGTGTGGAACATCAGTCCATTTACTTATTTGTGCCCTCATAAGTTGATGCAGGCTACCCCTCCAAATTCTCTGGGATGGCAGAAAACTTCAGACTGTCTCTCCTTGCTCTTTCTGTCTTCAAGTCCTGCTCTTTTGTGCAACATGTCCTTTTGGTGGGAGGTCTCCTTTTCTGCTGTTCTTTCCTTCAGATTAATCTCCTTCTGCAGATCAGTCGGTTCATTTGTGTGTTTACTTAACATTTCTTCTATTTTATCAGCCTGTGGTCTTGTGACTTAGTGTCCCACTTATTTGAAGACTTCTTAATGCATTTTATTTTTTTTCCATTCTAGGTTGCTGGAAACCATCTCCAAAAACAAAGGTACAAGTTAGTTTCATTTTTGCTAATCAGCCCCAGGCTTATTCTTAACCAATACTTTTTACTTATCCTTTTTTTCCAGTAATTTCTGTTAGATTTTTGAGTTTTTTTGTTTTGTTTGTTTTTACATTCAGGCATTATGCCCATTGGCTAGTAGCCAAATAAATAAAAAATAATTAGCTTTTTTTTGCTGAAATCTTTTTTTTTTTTTTTTTCATTTTTGGACAGCTCTTATTAATATGTTGCTCAGTCATTTGCCATCTCAAGACTCCTTTAAGTTTATATATCTTTTTTGGCAGGGGAAATGTAGAGCAGAAAAGTTTTTTTTTTTTTTTGTTGTTGTTTTTCAAATAACATTTTTTATTCTTTTGTACAACCAAAGATAATACAAGAGCAGTTGTAAAGTACATAATAGCATAGTACATGGCTGAAAACATTTTTATCTATTTACAATAACAATCAAGAATGAATTGCATAGTAGCGTCATATGAGGTAACATGCACAGAAAAAAGCTATTAACTATATACATTATCTACAGTAATGCTACCATTAGATTTTAGGATGTGGAAAAATCCTTGGTGAACTTTTTAGACCTGTGAATTACCAAGGTAAATAAATAACTTTCCATTTACTGAATCTTCATTAAACCTAATCATTTAGGATCTGGTTCAATAAGATTTTCCAGAATTTCTGTTAATATACTCTTTCCTAGGACCTCTAATGATAAAAGCTTAAGTGCCATTTCTCTAAAACCGTCCCAACTGGGTTTTGTGCGAGCTAGCCAGTTTTGTGTGATATATAGCTTAACAAGTGCGCATAGAGCAATTAATGTGTTGCTCTGTTTTAGGTAATGCCGAATTCGACATATGGAGAATAGCGAGCTCCCAACACAGTGTGGAGTTCTGATAACCCATCTTTTGTAGACGTAATTTTAGAGAACACCATAGTTTGTGAGAGTGAACACAGAACCATTGCACATGCATAAGATCCGCTTGTGGAGAAGAGCAGCATGAACAAACTGAGGAAAGTTTAGGGTTAAATTTATTTAAGATAACTGGTGTAAAATATGCATTATTATTATTAATCATTAATTGTGTATATGTGAGACTTTTAAAGGGAACAAAATGTAAATTGTTTCTTATTGCCTTAAGTTTTTGCTCATCCGTGAACGTTTTACCATGTTCATTCCAGTATTTAGAGAATAGACATCCTGAGTTATGTATCATTGAAGAGATAAGCTTGTATGTGTTGGAAAGCATTTTCTCGCTGCTAAGAAGTGAATTCATAATTTCAGATAGTTTGTTGATGTCCTCAGTGTTAATAGGTTGTTTATTAGGGGAAGAATGGCTTCTCTGATTTGTCGGATATTAACAGTGTATTTGAAGCTTAGTTTGAGAGTTACGAGTAAAACGGGAATACTTTGGTTACTATATTTGTATATATCCCACACTGTATGATCTTTGATAAGGGGGAAATCTGTAAGGTTAATTGGTTTGTTTAATTTTATGTTAGGATTTAGATGGAGTGGTTGTAAGAGAGGTAACACTTTTTCAAGCTTGGTAATCTTGAACAAGTCTTGCAATGCTCTTGCTTTATGCTTCAAAGTGTTATGTATTTTGATGACTTTAAGATTATGAGGTGTAAGGAAAGGGAGAGCTTTTGGGTTAAAATCGCATTTGGTTATATGTTTGTGCCAAATTTTTATCCAGGTTGGAGAGGACTTAATATTGCCTGAGTTCAGGTTTGAAATTAGCATGGTTCTATTTGCACATATGATCTTGTATATAAATGAAGATCTGGTAAACTGAAACCATCCATCTCTTTTGGATAGGTCAGCTTGGTATAGGATATCCTGACCGATTTTGGAGACCAAATAAATTTGGCTAGTTCTTTGGATAAATTGGTAAGAAAATGATTTGGAATAATGATGTTAGATGCATTAAGATGATAGAGGAGTCTTGGGAAAAATGTTCATTTTCGCAATCACAGCTTTAGATAGTGGGGAGAGTTTCAGTTGCTGCCATCTGTGTAAGTCTTGATTTTTGCCCGTAATTTAAAAAGATTGTTTTGAAAAGATGAAATCTGATTATGCAAAAAAGTTATCCCTAAATATTTAAAGGAGTAGGTTGTTTGTAAGGGGGATTCCGGAAAGTAATTAGTTTTATGTTTGATGGGTTGATGGGGAAAATGTAAGATTTCTTATAGTTAACTTTATAATCCGATACTATTGAAAAATTATTAATCGCCTGTAATATTTTCCTCAGGTTGGTGTTTGGGTATTGGAAGTAAAGGTTAAGATCATCTGCATAGACTGACAAAACAGTTCTGGTATTAAGAATTAAGGGTGCAGTATGGAAAGTCTTTTGTGAGATATATAGGAAGAAGGGTTCAATAAATAAATTAAAAGGGTAAGGGGATAGCTGACATCCTTGATGAGTGCCATTCATTATTTTAATTAGGTCAGTTCTCCTTTTATTGATATATAAATAGGTAAAGGAGTCTTTATAAAGGGTTTTTATAATGTTGGAAAATTCTTTGGGGATATTGAAATGCGGTAAAGTTAAAAAAAAAAAAAAAAGAAAATTCCAATTGACCCTGTCAAATGCTTTACAAGCATCAAGGTGAGCAGGTAAATTGGGTTTTTATCCTTTTTCGTTAGGTTTGTTAAGGAGTCTAGCGTAAGAGTGTTATCCCAGGTGTGTCTTTTAGGCATAAATCCTACTTGATCAGGAGAAATCAAGAATGTTAATACCCTTTTAAGTCTTTTAGCCAGGATAGAAGAAAATATCTTAATATCCACATTAATCAAGGAAATGGGCCTGTAATTGTGTGGATTAGTTGTGTCCTGATTGTTTTTTGGAATAAGAATTGTTTTAGAGTTATTCCAGTGAGGGTCTGATATACCATTCAAAATGATGAAATTAAAAACCTTTAGAAAGATGGCTGATATTTTTGGGTTGAAAGTTTTATAAAAATCGGATGTGAAGCCATCTGGACCAGGTGATTTGCCCAGTTTAAGGCTATTAATTTTGTCAATTTCTTGCAGCTCAAGTGGAGCTGAGAGAGAGTTTTGCTGTTCCTTGTTGAGTTTTGGGAATATGAGGTTATCTAAATAACTCGCTGTTTGGGATGACTCCAAAGAATTGCTCTCTCTATAATTAGAGAATATATTGTAAAATAGTTCTGTGGTGTCCAAATCAGAATTATAAAACTTATTTTGGTATAGTAAAGGAATTTTAGTGGGGCCCTGTCTGGTTTTGATAATTCTTGCTAGGGTTTTGGATGGTATTTGTGCCCATTCAGAGAAATACGCTAAACGTTTCTGTTCATGAAGAGAATAGTTATAGTGGTATAGCTCTAATAATTCTACTTGGATAACATTGATCTTTTTTTCTAGTTCAGTGTCGGGACATGACTTATGTTGCTTTTCTAGAACTGATCATTTTGAGATTGTCAGTTTCTTTCTCTTTGTTTAATTTTTTATAGTAAGAAGCCTTTTGAATTAAGAACCCTCTTAATTTTGCTTTGTAGGCCGCCTATTGTATATTTAGTGGAATATTAATAAATTCAAAGTCTTCTTCTACCTCTAATAAACTTTTGTTGATTTCCTGGAGAATGTTATTTTTTAAATAATAAGTTGCTATTCAAGGTCCAGTTACCACAAATGTAACCTGATATTGGTTTGTTTGCACATTCAAGACTGAGAGAGATTCTGGCATGATCCGATAAGAATCTAGATTCTGTGTAGAATAAGGTTCGTTAGGGATTCTGATATTAGGAAGAAGTCTAGATGGGACCATGTATTATAGCATTTTGAAAAATAAGTATAAAGGTTATCATTAGTTAGGTTATTGCTAAATGAGATTGGGTCCACTAAATTTATATCTGACATTAATTCCCCAAGTTCAGTGGAAGCTTGAAAATTGTAAGATTTTGACTTGCTGGTGTGATTTAATAATGGGCCTATGACTGCATTCCAGTCACCTCCTACTATATATTGGTGGTTTGGGAACAAGCAGAGAATGTTATACATTTCTAAGATAAAATCCTGCTAGTTCGTGCAAGGAGCATATATGTTCAGAAAAAGAACTGGTTTGTTAGATTTAGGGTTTAAAGAAGTAAAGCGACATTGTCTCCCATTTTTGTCAACTTTTATAATCCGTTATGATTTCCTGAAATGTCTTTTTAATGATAATAACCACTTTTGAGTTTGAGCTGTCCCTGGCAGCAATTAATGACTTTATCAATTTTCTGTTAACGTCCTTAATCCAATCGTCTTTAGGCATGTGAGTTTCCTATATAAAACAGACATTTGCTTGAGATTTAAACAACAGGTGCATCAAAATGTTTTCCTTTTTTTGTTTTTAAGACCCCTTACATTCCAGGAATCTATTACCCAAACCATAAATTATGATTAAAAGGATTAAATCTGAAAAAAAACAATATTTTGAGTGGAATGTTAGTAATCTGTTTGTTTCCTCAGGCTTTATCTGAGCATAGAAAATGGCTATTATTATTGAAGGCCCAGAATGTATTGGGTATTTTTGTCTTAAGGTATATGGTAGAATGGTAGCAACATACTCCTTCATCTTTAGTCCAGTACCTACCCACCTTCCCTCCCTAATTTAAGGGGCAATACAAGAGTAAGAACTTTGGTCAATCAAAGTAGAAAGTAAGTGACTGAGAGTAAACAGGTACATTAATAAAAACAGTCTAAACATACTAAATAGAACTATATACAAAAACATCAGCGTCTCAAAACTAATCATCCTAAACCATAAGCCCACAATCCACATGGTAACTCTCGCTGTGTGATAGTATAGAAGGAGGAACCTTCATGAGTATAATATCTACTACTGTAGTTAATTTGATCAAATGAGACAGGGCTAGCCTACATAAGTGTAATGATGGTGCCATCTGTAGAATTATGCAGGCACTGTATTTCAAAACTCAAAGGTTAAATACTTATTAAGAACTGTACAAATATCAATGTATCAAAAAGTTCTGGTAGTAGAAAGCTGATGAATTTAGACCTAAAAAAACCCTGCAACACGTCTTAACAAACGCTACTGACTGGAACAAAACTTTAAAGAAGCTATATGGCTCCATTTCTTTATCTGATGAAAATACGAAGATTGGTGTATGTAGAACTCGCAGTTCTCTTAATGCAGACGTCCTTTCTTTTAATTTGGAGACCAGCGTGCACTTGACCATGCGAAAGGTATATCCCTTTAAGGAATTCTTTGTAAAGCTATGGTCTGAAGAGACAGAATAAGTTAGATGCCGGAAGAGCAGTATTTATGCGACAACAGTAAGTTGTGTGCAGAAAGTGCCTCCCTCTAGGAAACAGCAAGCTGTGAGTTCCATTCCGCCTAAATAGATAAGGTCGACAAAATAAATACTTTTTGTCTCTATTTGAGTAAGTTATTCTGTGTTACTGGAACCAAAATTTGTATTTTTAGTGGAATAGCAACATATTGGAGCCGATTATGTGGCTTATATTCGTGTCGGTGAAAGTTTACATTTCAGGGGATCTGCCAAAGCACTTAATGAATGCAGACTTCGCTTCCTTAGGTGAGTTAACGGCAATTTTTATATCATTATTATAAAAAAAAATTGCATGCTGGGATACCACATTTGGAACTTGAGGCCTCTTTTTATTAGATCAGAGCAAAAAGGAGCCAGCTTCCGTCTATTTTCTTTTATGGCAAGGGGAAGATCCTATGAGAAGGTAATTTTATAGGTGTTCCACATAAGAATTTTTTGCTTTTTGGCAGCTGAAAGGCTTCTCTGGGTATCTTGGAAGTTTAGGAGTTTGACATATACTTGTCGAGGGATCGTTGAGTCTTCTTTCCTGTAGAGAGCGTGATGGGCCCGTTCAATTATTATTTCTGTTGAGTTGTCCTCTGGGTTAAGAAGGTGACTGAAGATTTGCTTTACAGTGCTAATTAGCTGATTTGTTTTCAAATTTTTCAGGGATACCTCTAATTAAGATGTTATTACGTCTGCTCCTAGCCTCCAGGTCAATAAGCTTTTGTTGCAGCTCGTGTTTCAATGCCGTTTTTAGAGTGGACCTCCTCTTTTAGGGATTGAATTTGTATTTCGTTTGAGGGTGTTTTTTGTTCCAGTGTGTCAACACGCTCCACTATTTGGTTAATTAAGGTGCCAACATTTGTAAGTTGTTCAGAGAAGCCTTTGATCACTGCTTGCATTAGCTGAAGGGCATGCTTGAGTTCTTCCATGTGAAAACTTGATTCAGGCTTGGTTTTGGTGGTCATTTTGCTAGACTCCAGCACTTGTTTGTTTATTTTTTGCCGTTTAGAACCAGTTTCTTTCTCCAGAGAGGCTATAGTTTTGTTTTTATAGTTTGTGTCTCCATGGTGTCTTGTTCTTTAGCCATTATGTTTGGAGTTACTGCTGTCTTAGTATATAGCTAAGAGTTTTAGAATGTTTTCAGGCCTGCTGAGTACATGTGGCTGGTAATATCCAGAGCAGTATAGAGAATCAGGACTAAATTTAGACCTTTTTAAAGCTCGGGTATTCAGATTGTCGTATTCTTTATAATGTAGTAGGTTTTCTTCATCGGGTAGTTTCCTCTGTTAATCCAAAGGTTTAGGTTCTTCTGGTTTTTAGGTATTTGAGAATGAGAGCTCTGTGGATAAGGTGTTTACAGGATGATCACCATCTTGGAACCCTCGTAGAGCAGAAAAGTTGACTTGACAATACTGCAAAGCTTCCTTCAGTACTGGGTACAACTGTAAAAGTTTGTGTTTCTGCATGTCCTTGTCAAACTTTAGGGATATGTGTCATGTACAGTTTTCAGATTGCAGGTCAGTCTTTCAGGAGCTGTAGCAAGATACCATAATAGTTTTCTGTTAAATCCACTTCTTAAATATTTTTCCTATTCTACTTGTTTTCACAAATTCAGTTCATTGCTTAATTTTGACTTTTTTCTGGCATAATATTTATTGCATGGAAATTTTGCATTCTCTAGTTTGAAGGAAACTCATTTAGAATCCTCTTGATTTGGAACATTGAGTTTTGTTATATTTTCTCTTTGAGCCTTTACCGAATATTGTCACTGCAGTGCTGATCAGGTGGAATGTCTTGCCTCAATATTCGCAGCACCTTGTTTATTCTTTATGTTGCATATTCATGTTTCTTCTTTTTGACTACAGTCAGAAACCAGTTGATGCATAAATCTTGGGAATCCCTTTGAATTCCTTGGCTGTCAGTGCAACTGTGGTTGTATTCTTTCACTGTTTAAAGTCCTTACCCTGGTCTTTCTGCTGGACTGGTGTTCTACCCAGTTTTATTTTTACCTACTGTATTTTATTCTTGCATACCATTGCCATAGACTTTGTACTGCTTCTCAGTATTCCCTGTTTCCTATTCTCAGATGGCTGTGTATATTTAAGCGTACTGCCAGTAAACTTGTTACATAGCTCAATCTGCCTGTACCGTCGTAACTGAAAGGGGGTCCACTTATGCTGTTTTAAAAACAGCGGCAAAAACCTGACTGGTAGCAAAATTTAACTGTTAAATGATTGCATACTGTTCTAGACAGTTGAAAAATGATGCTACGTTTTAAATTGGGTTTTTGACACTCTGATATTGAACTTTTAAAATTTTATATTTTGCATGATGTAAAATACATTTCAAAATTCCACTGAACAAAATGTTTGTAGAACTTGCATTGCTTTCTATTAAGCTTGCTTATGAATGTTTTAAGTATACCTGTTCTGTTAATAATTGCCAATTAACAATTCAAGCAAAAAAGAGAACTCTTGGAACAATTTACTAAGTAGAAATTTATACAGATAAACATTAAATGTAACATAATTGGGTGACATAGAAACCTGTAGAACCTTTAACTGAGCATCATAACGTATGAGAGGAAGAGGTAATAATTTGCCCCAGACAACAGGCATGTTTGAAGCTCCACACCAGGTACAGATCGCATCAAGAATTACCACAATATGTACGACCGTATATGTAAATTATAAAATGTTTAGTTCTGGGGTGTTAGAATGATCAGAAGGGACTGATATATACCTAAGAGGTTATAATTTCATTATTATTATTTTTTTTGCTTTCTAAGATAAAAGTTTGGTTGTGCCATGATTTTGTTTGTTCACATTTACTTCCAGATGGTAAACTCTGACAAGCTTGACAGTTTGTGTAGTTTAGGGATTGTGTTTTACTTTATGTTGTCTTCAGCTGACTTTTAGTAGATACTTTTGAGTGTTCATCAGTTTAAGACTTATTATATGCCTCGTTACTTGACTGTAGAGTTTGGTGTCATAAAATGTGTTTGGCACAATACTACAAGAACTTTATTGTTTAAAGAATATTTTTTTGAAGATTACTTTGCATTTAAAAAAAAAATGTTTTCTTCAGTGTCCACTTTTGCATCTGAGACTGTCCTTTCTGAGAGAGATGGCGGTACTTTTTTTTTTTTTCCTGTTGATTTGCACATACAGCACATTGTCTTACATTGGATGGTGCTTTCCTAGTTTACAAAGCACTGATCATCAGAAGTAGCAGTGTGCTAATCCCGGACCTAAATCTGCAGTTCTTCAAATACTGAGGTTAGTGCAGACTTGCTCTGCCGACTGATGTGTAGCAGTTACAGTGACAGTGCTTTGGATGTTGTAGCTAGTAAAACATCTGAGACAACTTGTTCCAATAATGATTTTAAGGCTTTGGAAATCAAGTTCTTTTGTCAGCTTGGCTGTTACGTCAGCATGTTTGTATTACTAGCAGTAATGACCAGTCATAAAATGGCTTTCAGTGTGGAATGAAGGAGATGTCAGATTCCTGGAAGAGATATATGGAGTTGCTAGCGGTAGATTAAACTCAAGCCAACTACCATTCCATCAGTGTCCCAAGCATTCAAACATGCACTCAGAAAGGACTCCCTAGAACTAGGTTCCCAATCTCCAGCTCCAAAAGCCTGAAGGTTTTACCAGATAGCAGACAAGCCTAAATACCTTTACAAAACCCTATAGGTCATCATAGGAAATGGAAATAAATTAAAGTCTTGTGACCATTTACATCTTGCCAGTACTCACTCTCATACTGAACCTCCTTTCGTAAGACTGTTCGGGCCAGTCAAAATGTATGGGAGCTTATCAATACATATATATATATATATATGTATATATATATATATATATATATATATATATATAGTCCTGTTCCAGATTAAAGGATGAGAATGTATTGCACTGCTTAATTTGCAGAGTGTATTTCAGCACTGTGAAAGGTGTCGTGTTATGAACCTGCCCCTCCAGTTTATTTATTTGCAAGATGTTATTTCAGTCGATACTGGCAGAAGAATCAAGTTGGCCTGTTTGAATGACATCCTTCATAACAATAAAGAAAATAGATTATCTATAGGTTTGAGAAGAAAGTTTATGCATCATTCACCTTGGCTGTCTGGTCCAAGCTCATAGGTGGCTACTGGGCTGTTGGGCCAAGAGCTGTTTAAGCCTATCCAACCATACCCCAGATTTACCAAAATATTGCTGCCGTGTGTCAGTACCTCAAGGAATTTACGGTTATGATATAGGCTTGTACACACACAACGTTTACAGGCTGCCTGTGTCCATTAGGAACATAGGTGCCAAACCAGGGATTAATTTGGCATTTCCATCCATTGGTCCAAGTTATGTTTAAATAGGTTTAGAGATTAACTTTGCTTTGCATGGATGGGAAACCTGTTTCAGGGAAGGGTTAATTTTTGATATGCATATCTGTTCCTCTGTCATGTATTGTTTGTCGCAGACAAAGTTTAGGTTTTTAGAATGGGTATTTCTGTTGCTGTTTATTGAAATGCAGTGTGGGTCAGAGGATGCCTTTGCAGGATAAGCATAGATTGCTATGCAGCAGTCTGTAGGAGATGAAGTACTGGGATATAGGGCTTTGAGACAGTATGCATAGCACTTGTTTACTCCCCGTATTCTTTTTGTGAGGAACCTCTGTGGTCTCTCAAGCTATTGCAGTGCACTGTACTCATTGGTCTAATGTGAGCCAACTACAGCAGAAGAATGACCTCCTTGGACCTGGATGCCATGCCTTACTTATACGTTGTGCAACATAGAACAATTTTCTCACCACAGTAGACACATGGTGGTCAAAGGTCGGGTTACTGTCAGCATGCATTCCCAGATCTCTGACCACTGAGTTTACTTTTACAGGTGTATTAGCAATGTGGTAATTACCAGGGGTGGCTATTTTTGAAAAAGAAAAAAAAAAAAAGAGTATTATTAAACCTTTTTTCACTTTGAGTTTTAATGGCTCTGGCACCAGTTTTTTGTCAGGCCCTCTTGAGCTCTATCTTTACTGGATTCTTTGACATGACTAGTTTGCATTCATTTGCAAACTTGGTAAACCAAAGGCCAGTGGTATTTACATCGGAGAAGTAGATGCCAAAAAGGGAAGGCCCTAGCACTGATCCCTGTAATACCTCACTAGTGACTGTCAAGTCTGTGGCGGTGGATTCCCCTGTCCTAACACTGCGTCTTATCTGTGAGTCAGCAGGCTATCCATCAAGTGACATATGGGTTTATGCCTAATTTTGTAAGTTTATCTACAATGCTCGAGTGAGGTATTGTGTTCAATATCTTGGCCAGGACAACGTAGACAGTGTGCACTGTTTTTGTCCTCATCCATAGTTTTATTAAGCATCTTGAAGTCCACTAGATTAAGTAGGCACAACCTGCATTTGACAAAGCTAAACTTGGTAGGGTCCAGTGTCAGTAAGTTTCCTTTGTCATCGTTTATCTGATCCTTTTCCTTTGCCTTGAATGTGAGACTAGTCAGACTTATTTTTCTGCAACTCCCAGGGTTCAGGAAGGCCTCTCTTTGTGTAGAGGGATAACACTTGCAGTCTTCCATTCATTTGACACAAAGCCTATTTGGAAGCTGTTGTTAAATAGAGATTCTGTCAGGCCTGACGGGTCATGTGTCATGCTATACAGGAGGCATCCTGGGATATTATCAGGGCACACTGAAGTAGTGTTTTTGTTGATGGAGAGCACAATAAGGATATTTTTTTCTAGTGATGGCTGGTAGAGAAAATATGCTACAATACAAGGGAGACATTTTAAACAAAGACAGAAAATTTCTAAACTACTTTGAATTTAGTCTCAAGGTCAAGGTTATCTAAACTGGCATTTCCATGGTACAGAGAGATGACTTCCTGCATATGACTCTTGTCAACCCAGGATTAACCAGCTGTGGAAGGTGATAGTGAACAGCAGGTGCCAAGTTGCCTGTCTTGAGGTTAGGTAGTCCAACCTGCTGCAGTGTTGATGCCTACTGGAGGGAGAGAGGTCTGTACATACATCATATGGGCCAAAAACATGTACTCGACTCTGCTGAGCTTCAGCCATGTTGTAGACTTTATAGGACACATACTGGAATGTACATGCTCATAGGGGAACACATATCAAGCCCTCTTGTGTGTGAGTATGCATGTAAGACAGTGGGGAGAAGTTAGAGCCAAAAAAGTCTCTTGGCTACTGGGATGACAGCTCTGGCATGACTCACTGTTATGCTGGTGATGGGGGAATGAGTGGGCATGTTTGAGATGATTGCTAGACAGTCGACAGGCATATGCAAGGTTGAGTGTTATAAAGTAAGTTGTTTTTAAATTGATACAAACTACTAGGTAAACATGCCAACAGATGTGGCTACAGTGGTGTAGGTACATCTTCCAAGGTGGTAATAAGGAACCATACCTGACTAAGGATCCAGCCTTTGCCTGAAGAAACCAGGAACAAATTCTCAACACTGCTCTAAGTAGCTGTTTTTATTCCCTCATTATAGGAAGCCTTTTATAAAAAGGCAAAACCATGAAACGGGTGAAGCAACTTAGTTCACACACTGGCACTCCACTACAGAATAAATTTTCTCACCAAGTAGTGGCCCTTTTATAGAAAAAGGGAAGATATCAACAGTTTAAGCAAAATAATGTTGCAAAAAAAGAGAAGGAAGAGAAACCAGAGTATGCAGCAAGAAAAGAGGAGGAGGCTGTGTAATCCCACACTGTCAGAATAATATTCTTCAATACTAGCTATATAGATTTTATATATATGTATGTATGTATATATATGTGTGTATATATATATATATATATATATATATATATATATAATGTGTGTGTATGTGTATATGTATATATATATATATATATATATATATATATATATATATATATATATATATGTGTGTGTGTGTGTGTGTATATATATATATATATATATATATATATATATATATATATATATATATATATCTTTGTCAAGGGCAGGTCATGCCTACTGAATCTGGGAATCTGTTGGATCTCTTTTTGAGAAAGTCAATAAGGCCATGGATGAGGGTAAAACAGTCCATACCGCCTATCTTGACCTAGCCAAGACATTTGGCACAATTCCTTACTTAGGTATTATAAATTAACTCACAAAACTGGGCATTAATCCCTACTTCACCAAATGGATAGCCATTTGGATCATGGACAGGAAACATGCTTAAAGTGAATGATCCAGATCCAGCATGAGGCCATTTATTAGTGTTGTGCCACAGGGTTCCATGCTGGGACCACTCCTATTCGGAATAAACTTCTCTGAAGTCAAGGCTAATGTGGAAGACCTCTGGATGACAAAGTTTGCTGATGACTGCAAGCTGGGGGCAGTCACTGAATCCCCCAATAATGTAGATATCATTCAGGAGGGTCTAGCTCAGACAAATGATTGATGCTAGAACAATGACCTAAAACTAAATGCTCATTTATTCAGAGCTTGTGTGTGCCTGGCTTGGACACCTGTGACTACAAGACCTTGGATTGCTTCTAAAACATCTGTAGACCTACAAAGTTAATATACGTGTATACATTTTTTGTACTTGCTCTGTCTGTCTCCGTTCTCATTAACACTTCTGTACTGCATGTACTGATTTGTTTTCCAGCCTGCCTGTACTTGTGAAAGAAACACCATATGTTTGTTACTGTGCTGCTCATAGGTCATTTTAACAGTGTTCTGATTATTTCCTAATCTCCTCTGGTACTGAAAAAGTTGTTCTGAGTTTGCCAAAATATTTGCTTTTTTATTTTAGTTTTTCTGTGTCTACTAGAAGTTCTTCTACATTTGCTCACTTTTTTTCTATGTTTATGAACATTTGTCTTGGTTTGTGAACTTATTTCCAAGGATTCCTAATACTGCAGGGAGTTCTGCCTTTAGTTGTAAAGCATTTGTTGTTGCATTTGAGCTCAAAACCAGTTTGTTTTACATTAAGAAGTTTTTTTGGTATTTTGGTGGGAGCAGAGGACTTATTGAACCCATCTTGAGTTGGGAACTGTTGGTGGAAAGCTTATTGTGTGATCTGATGTTGTCATTTTCTTTCATCTCTCAACCTGTGGGTTGGATCTGTACCTCTGATCCAACTGTGCCGCTCATGTAGCTTAGGATCTGTTTGTTAAGCTCCTGTCTTACCAGCAATGCCCTTGTCCTCCAGATTACCTCCGATCTTGTTTGCCATGCTTCAAGCAAGTTGGGATTTCCTTCTCTGGTAGCTCCTTGTGGGTCATGAGTGTATTTATGGCTTAAACTTTACATTTTTTGTTCTTAATATATTTCTGTCACCCTTCCTTTCCTCTAAACAACTTTTGTTTTTATTTTCAGGTTTCTCCATCCTTTATAACACTTTTATATACCGGCTGGTATATCTCTTCTCTACCATTGTTGGTAGAATTTTCCTTTTCCTTTCTTTTCCTCCTAAAAAAAAGGATTTAATTAGATAATAGTTGTAATTTCTCTTATTTTGGGTTATGGCTGAAAAATTTGACAAGCTATCTGGGTTCAAAAAATGCACTTCCTGTGGGCACAAGAACTCACAGTCTGATGCCCACAGGGAGTGTACGTACTGTCTAGGTCCTGATCACTTAGATGTAGATTGCGACATCTGTGTGGGTGTCAGTGCCTGAGCCATTACCGACTATTGCAACAAACTAATTTTGAAGGGTCTTCTCCCTCAGACTACTTCCTCTACAGCTAGATCTTCTT
This sequence comes from Protopterus annectens, assembly GCF_019279795.1. Lineage (NCBI taxonomy): Eukaryota > Metazoa > Chordata > Ceratodontiformes > Protopteridae > Protopterus > Protopterus annectens. The sequence goes on from NC_056737.1 coordinate 1,401,936,738, forward strand.
AGGAATTGGGGTCTCAACCCCCCCCCCACTAAGAAGCAAAAGGAGCCCAAGAAGCACAGAAAACGCTCTCTTGCCTGGTCTCCAAAAAGGGCTATAACTGACCAACACAGATATCGACTCCTTCAGGACACCAGAATTCTAGTGCCCCCTTGGAAGTCATTTCTACAACCTTAAGGTCTCCTTTTCTTCCAGGGACTTCACAGAAACCTTTGCCTGCTCTGTCCTCCACTGGATCCTTGAACCTTCATCCTACCTATGTACTATTGATAACTCTGTCTCCGATCCATCCTCCTGCTTTGGAGCCCTTGGATCTAGAGGTTACCAGAGTCAATACTGTGAATCCGATGGCTCTTCCTTCCTTGTCTCTGATGACATCTTTGAGACGATCGGCTCTGACCTTGTTGGAGTATGACTGACTTCAGATCTGAAGCATCAGCATTGGGTCCAAGGGAATGTCCTCTGCTTCAAAGTGTTTGGAGCCTTCACTTTCTTTCGGAACCTCAGAGCTGGATAGCACAGCTCTGACTCCCACTTCAGGGCATGGGATCCATTAGGGTCCTTATCTGTCTGCTCTGAGAACTACAGCTCCAGAGGGACTGCCTAGGACATCTCCAGGTCCTTCTGCATTCAGAGTGGTGGAGAGACTGTTCTTCCAGCCAAGAATTACTTTGACTTTCCCTCCTTCAGATCCTACCCTTATTCTTACTTGTGTCTGAGCATGCTCATCCTCCACCTCCGGGACAGCCAGACCCTAACAGCTTCTGAGCACCTCTCCCTGCAGAGCTCCCCCTCTCTTCTGACACCTCCCCGGAACATCTCACCCAGGAGGTCCCTTGAAGGAGACTCTGTCCTAGAAAATAAAAATATTAAATTACTATCACATATTATATAGATATTTTTAATTTTTCCTCTAGCTTTTACCTCTAACAGTTTTGGAACTCTTCAAATTAACAGAATGAAAGTCCTAAAAAAAAATGAAATCCATTATTTTGGCATCAATTAATAGAACTTGGTAAGGTCCTTTCTATTAATTACCTTATAAACAAATATAATATAAGTAAAGACATGCGGCTGACCCTACAATCTCTGAGACAATTCTTGATAAATAAGATAGAAGTAATGCAAATCTCAGTCAGACAAGACATACACAAGTTTATTGAATATATTATATTCATTACAAATCAACCTTTCCAGGGGAATGGATATTTGTCCAACATCTATAAAATTATTAAAAAAACAAAGTCGTATCACAAAGAATCCTATTGGAACTACTTTATATTAGTAAATGGACACCCCCCCAATGGATGATGAGAAAAAAAAATCAGTTCTTATATCTTCAAAATGCACTACACTGTCACTTCATTGGCAGTTATTCTCATGGAGATTTTTCCACAGAAGTTTTTTTACTCCTCATAAAGTAGCTCTAATGTTTGCCAAATGCACTACACTGTCACTTCATTGGCAGATGTTCATCGTGTTTCACTGTTGCAGTCATAACTGTAGGGTGCTCCTGCCGGCAGGCAGCCCGAGGTCGGCCAGAATCCCAAAGTCTGGGTCCGGCGTCGGCTGTACAAGCCAGTACCCTGACGTCAGTACGCTCTGGTACATAGTCCTCAGCCGACGCCATCTTCTCCAGTCTTTCTTGCCGTGCGGTGGAAAGCAGCTCACAAGTCGTTGGTTGGCGATTTTCGAACAGCGTTTTTGGTTGTTGTCGGTCCGAAGTTCTTACTTCTCTTCTCAAAGCTAAGTACCCCATTGGGGAATCTTTTCTTGTTCCTCCGATGTCAGAAAAAGTTAATAATTGTATTACGTGTGGGAAACAAATACCTCATAAAGATTTCCACTCTTACTGTCTACCTTGCTTAGGCCCTGACCACGACGTTTCTTGTTGTCGGTTCTGTGCCAGGTTTAATTCTCGTACTATCAAACGCAGGTACGACTGGGCTCTGAATTACTTTGGCAGATGCTTCAATTATAGAATGTCGTCGGATGCTACCGGAATTCAAAAGAAGCGCAAAGACAAGGACAGGCCTCCGAGGTCCAAACAGGACTCGTTGCAGCTGGAGCCAGCGTCCGGTTCGGCTGTCGTCAGTGAGGCGCTTTTGCAGCCCCTGTCGTCCGCCACTTCTGAACCGATGGACGATACGGACTCCCATGGGGAGCCGTCAAGGCCTTCTATTTTATCTGCTGCAGGACCTTCGGACGTCGCTCCCTCGGATGGGTCCGGAACCGCTGTGCAGGTATCGGCTTCTGAGGGGGTATTCAGGCCTACTCACATCACTATTTCAAAGGCAAAGGCAAAGACAAAGACTCCTGTTAAGTCCAAAGCTCCTGCTCATGCTACTTCTGAATCTACTCCCCGGACACAGAATCAATTGTTAAGGATGGCTGAAGATTTGCTTACTATGATTAGGGGTTCTCACCCCCCCCCCCTGAGAAAAGGCCTCGACAGGATGTTCCTATGGATTCCTCTGACCAGGCTTCTATATCTTCTGTCTCTTCTTCTGATCAGGAATATTCTTTTCCTCCTTATGAGGATTCGGATGCTGAGGACACCTTGCCCTCTGCCTCTCCGCCTGAAGATTTTTCTTTTGGGGAAACCTTACATGAGATGAGGGAACATTTTCATTGGGAAGGTCAGGATTATTCTGCTTCCAAGAAGAGGCTTAGAGAATTCCTTCTTCTTCTTCCTCAACATAGGCCTTTGGCTATCCCTCCTGTTCTTGACATTGTGGATGATGCTTTTTCCGAGGCTAATTTGAATCCTGACTCCATGCCTCCTGCTCCCTCTAAGCCTGATAGGTTTTATAGGATTCCTGAGTCTCATTTGTTCTTGTTTAAGAATCCTTCTGCAGACCCTGAAACTATATCTCAGGGCTCTAAGGCTGCTAAAGTTGCTACTTCTAAGAATCCTATTCCCTCTGAGAAGGATTCTCGTGCCTTAGACAGGTGGGGTAAAAAGGTATATACTTCTGCTACCCTCTCTGTTAGGGCTTTAAATTGCCAGTTTCATATGTTTAAGTATCAGCAATTTCTTTTGTCTGTTTTAAAGCAAAAGCTTGCCTCCCTTCCTGCATGTGCAGAAGATAAGGAACTACAGGATGTATTGCATGCAACTGAACAACTGAACAAACATAGCTTGCATTGTGGTTTTGATGCTTTGGATGCTTCTTGCAGGGCCGCAGCCTCTGGTACTGTTATCAGGAGACATGCTTGGCATCGTGAGCAAAGTTTACCTGAACAGGTTAAGGCTAAATTATTAGATGCCCCTGTTCAGCATGATGTTCTTTGTATCTAAGGCTGAGGAGGTTATTAAAAAGATGGAAGAAAAGGCAAAATCTATGCAAACTGTGAAAGATTTCTTGCAAGTTCAGCCTCCTAGATTTTCCAGGAATTGGCCCTCCAAAATTGGTCTTTTCCCACGTCTGACAGGCCTCAAAGGGGAAGATATAGACGCTCCAGAGGTCGTGGCCAAGCTCAGGCCTCCTACAGATCGAGACAATGGACTGCTTCTTCACCTAGAAGGGGAGAAGACAGATCCCAATCTCAAAGGAAGCAAACTCAATGACTCTCTCGGTTGGGCTACAGGACCTCTTTACCTGGATGCCCCTCTCGGAGGAAAACTTTCTCTTTTTTTACAGAAATTGGACTCATATTACCCAGGACAAATGGGTATTGGACGTGATTTTAAAAGGCTACAAATTCCACTTTCATACCTTGCCAAGGGCTTTCGGTTGGCCAGATCTGCCAAAACATCAATGGTCAGAGGCCTTGAATCAAGTGGATGCTCTTCTGGCCATGAGAGCCATAGAGCCTGTTCCACTCTCAGAGATGGGAAAAGGTTTTTATTCAAGACTGTTTCTGGTTCCAAGAAAGCAAAGCTCATGGAGACCTATTCTGGACCTTTCTGTGTTAAACACCTTTTTGGAAATTACAAAATTCAAGATGCTTACTCTGCAGCAGCTGATTCCAATGCTCTCTCAGGACGCCTGGATGGTGACATTGGATCTATAGGAAGCTTATTTACACATTCCCATCAGGCAGGAACGCAGGAAATTCCTCAGGTTCAAGGCAGGTTCGAGACACTTTCAATTCTCTGTACTGCCTTTTGGTTTATCTACTGCGCCCAGAGTCTTTACCAAGTGCCTGGCACCAGTAGTGGCTTATTGCAGACTCCAGGGGATTCAGATTTACCCCTATTTGGACGATTGCCTTATTCAGGCAGACAGCAAGGATCTTTTACTTCAACATCTGGATTTTGTTCAATGTCTTCTCCTCCTACTGGGATTTTCAGTGAACACAAAAAAGTCACATTTGATCCCTTCTCAACAAATGGTATTTCTGGGAGCCCTCTTAAATACAACCTTACAAAGGGCCTTCCTCACTACAGAAAAACAAATACAGCTGGCTTCAATTTTCAAGACTTTGGCAACTCTACCTCAGCTCACTGCAAGGAAATTCCTGCAGGCACTGGGCTACATGGCTTCCTGCATTCTGTTGATTCCAAATGCAAGGCTTCATATGAGAAAGCTTCAATGGTATCTGAAAAGTGTATGGTCGCAGCATTACCACGATCTGGAGACACTGATTCCTCTGATCCCCTGCCTCCAGAAGGAGTTCCTTTGGTGGTCCAGGGTGTGTGCGTTAAATGAAGGAAAGCCTTTCCGTCTTCCTCAACCTTCTCAAATCATAACCACGGACGCCTCGGATTATGCTTGGGGAGCACATTTTCTAGGCAATTGCCAGCAGGGAACCTGGACAAAGGATCATCTTCACTGGCACATCAATCTGAAGGAAATGTTGGCAGTTCAAAATGCTCTTCTAGCCTTCAAGAACCTTTTGCATCCAGGACCTCTTTTGATTTGCACAGACAACACCACAGTCATGTGGTACATAAACAAGCAGGGGTTCTCATTCACCCCTTTGCAGAATAGCTATGGCTTTATGGGACAAGCTCTAAATCTGAATCTACATCTCCAGGCCCAATTCATACCAGGAGAACAGAATCTCTTAGCAGACAGCCTGAGCAGGAACATTTTAGATCCTCACGAATGGATGCTAGACACCAACTTATTCAACAAGATTACTGCAGTTTGGGGATGCCCCCAGATAGATCTGTTTGCATCCCATCTCAATCATCAGCTGCCTCTCTTTTGCACCAGGTCATTCCACAAAACAGCTTGGAAAGTGGATGCCCTGTCCTTCAGCTGGAGAAACCTTTCGGGATATGCCTTCCCTCCTCTTCCTCTTCTTCCTCGGATTTTACTAAAGATAAAACAGGACAAGCCCAAGTTCCTCATCTTGATTGCTCCAAATTGGCCTCGACAGTTTTGGTATCCAACTTTAAAGCACCTGTTCTTGGAACCTCCTTGGATTCTCCCTCTGAACCCTTCTCTTCTGTCCCAGCATCAGGGTCAGTTGCTACATTCCAATCTCAAGACCCTTTGTCTGGCAGCTTGGCTCTTCAAAGGAATTTGATCTCTTCTAGTCTTCCCAAACAAGTTTTGGATGTTCTTTTGGAAGCTAGACGACCCAGCACTAGGAAATCCTATGCCTCTAAATGGAAGAGATTTTGCATTTGGATGCAGGACCGAGGCTGGACCCTCTGGTTCCTGATCTCTCTTCTATTTTGCTTTACCTTTCGGATCTTTTGTCTAATGGACTTTCCTTTTCTTCCATCAAGATTCATGCTTCTGCTATTTCTGCTCATTTCAATACTGATCCCCCTGTTTTTTCTCATCCTTTGGTGAGACAATTCTTGAGAGGGGCTAAGAATTTAAGGCCTCCCAGAACCCCTCCTGTTCTTGCTTGGGATCTTAATTATGTTTTAGAAAAACTTACTTTGCCTCCTTTTGAGCCTGCTGCATCTTCAGATATTAAGTTTTTATCTTGGAAGACAGTTCTTTTGTTAGCTTTGACTTCTGCCAGAAGGGTCTCAGAGTTGCAAGCTCTCATGGCTGTGGAACCATACCTTATTTTCCACCAGGACAGAGTATCCTTGAGGACCAATCCTACTTTCATGCCTAAGGTGGTTTTGAAAGTGGCTTTGAATCAAACAATTCACCTTCCTACCTTCTTTCCTAATCCTCAGAATAAAGGGGAAAGGATTTTGCATTCCTTGGACGTGCACAGACAGTTACAATTTTATTTGGACAAGACTAAAGAGTTCAGAAAATCTAACCAATTGTTTGTTTCTTTTGCCTCCAGGAAAAGGCTATTTCCAAACAAACTATTTCCAAATGGATTTCTTATGGAATAAGATTTTGTTACACTCATCATGGGAAACAATTTCCAGGTACTGTGAGAAGTCATTCTACTAGAGCAGCTGCTACTTCTACAGCTTTTCTCAGGGGAGTTCCTAGCAAGGATGTCTTGGAAGCTGCCACTTGGAGTTTTGTGCATACTTTTTCCAAGCACTACAATCTCCCTTTGTATTCTAAGACCAGGGCAGGCTTTGCCTCTGCTGTTTTGCAGGGTCTTCTTGCTGCCCCTTCTACTGTCTAAACCTCCCCCCTTTTTTCACTGCTTTGGGATTCCACCCTACAGTTATGACTGCAACAGTGAAACACGATGAACATAGTACAGTTGTGTACACCTACCATAAATGTAGATGTTCGAGTGTCTTCACTGTTGCAGTCGGTGTTTCCCTCCCTCCTATCCCCTCTTTTTCTCTTTTTTGTGGTGTATTTGTGTTTCCTAGTGGGATTAATTTATGATTTATTAGGGACTTCTGACATCTAGGGCAAGAAAGGCTGGAGAAGATGGCGTCGGCTGAGGACTATGTACCAGAGCGTACTGACGTCAGGGTACTGGCTTGTACAGCCGACGCCGGACCCAGACTTTGGGATTCTGGCCGACTCAGCCTGCCGGCAGGAGCACCCTACAGTTATGACTGCAACAGTGAAGACACTTGAACATCTACATTTATGGTAGGTGTACACAACTGTACTTTATTCTCATGGAGATTTTTCCACAGAAGTTTTTTTTACTCCTCATAAAGTAGCTCTAATGTTTGCCAGTGAAGATGTTTGTTGGAGATGTGAAAAGAAATTAAAAGCAAACCGGGAACGTGTTTTTTTTATAATTGTAAAAAATTTGAAGGATACTGGAATAATAATTATTTTCTTCAGACTATCTTTAATGACAGTTTCAAATTAACTAAATCATTAGTTTTATTTAACTCCCCTATACCTAAAAGTGTTCCAAAAAAAGACTGTCAGTTTTTTGGACTTTATTAACCATAGCTCAAAAGATTATTACCGTCCATTGGAAAAAGCAATCCTCTCCTTTATTCAAGGAATTCAAGAATCTTATTTTGACAGTTGGTCGAATGGGCATCAGTACTCTAAAGAACAGAACATCATCATACTACAATACCTGGTTGACTGTAACAGAAACATGCTGATTAGACACCTGTGTAAATAGTTATGTTTTATTTGTGTTATTAATTTAATTGTATTATAGTTTATTATTAGAATTTTTTTCGTTGTATACATGAGTCATGATACTATATGTATGTATGTATGTACATATATGTGTGTGTGTGTGTGTATATATATATATATATATATATATATATATATATATATATATATTGTAATTTTCATTATTTGTCTTAAAATTGTAACTTAATTGGAAAACCAATAAAAATAAAACAGGAAAAAAAAGAAACTGACTCTGTAAAAGGAGGCAACTAGATTCCCTTCAGGAATCTTTAACAGAAGACACTGACTTTGATGGGGAAGAGTCCCCAAGATCTCCACCTGATGATGTCTCCTTCGAAGACATCTTTGAAATCCTAAGCCAAAGAGGTAGTTGGTCTACCCAAAGCCCTTCCTCAGAAGAGTCTGTATTCTTGGAAGCCTCCGGGTCTGGCCCATCTACATCTTGGGTGATCCCTCCTGTGGATGACCTTTAAAGACCATATCTCCCGCTGGGCATGGAAGGAGCCAGACGCCATGGAGCCCATGCCAAAAAGAGCTGACAGTATCCTCAGTTCCCCTTCCAAAAAGCAACACCAGGCAAAATGTAACCCTGTCAATGCTATGGTTGTTGTGGTAGCTGCGAAGAAGGAGCTAGCCGAACAGAGCTCCACTCTCCATCACCCTAACAGGGAGTCTAGGGTGTTACAGATATGGGAAGCGGGTGTACACATCAGCGACCTTTCTCACTGTGACCGCTGAATTATTTGGCCCACTTTAACAGGTTGCAGAGGGACTTACTCAAGGAACTCTCCAACACTGCCCCATGGTCCATGTCTCAAAAGGAACAGAAAATCTTTGTCTCAAGAATGGCCACCCTACAATCCATCTTTAATGCGTCTATGAGGTTAATCTAGCACACTGCTGAGGGCTTCTCAAGGCCCGCCAGTTCAGGCATTGCCATAAGGAGACATGCCTGGATGCAACTTTGTGACTTTGTGGAATGTTTCAAGGCATCATAATCAAAGCCCCTTTTAAAGGTAGCCACTGTTTGGACCAACCATAAAAGATACCCTGTCCAGATGGGGAAAACCTTGTCTACCATTGGAATCAAATTCTCTGCCCCACAAAGAATGTTTTCCAGGTACCAATGTAGAGGTAAGAAATTGTGGTTCAAGAAGTCACAAGGGCCTTTATTCACAGGGAGAGTTTTCCCCCAGAGACAGAGGGAAAAATAAACAATTTGGTAGATGCCACTCGTATGGCAGAGGAGGACTGCAGAACCAAAGATCTCGAGATTCCTTCTCGGACAGATCCTTTTAGCACTTCAGAACAGTTGCCTGACTGTCCGTCTCTGAAGGCAGTCGGGGGGGGGGTGCTTATCCTTTCACCTAAATGCCTGGCTAGCCATTACAAATGACTGTTGGGTAGAAAGGATCATATCTAGAGGATATTACTTTTCCTTTTTCAAAACTCCCATTTCATAAAAAATCTCCCTGATGTTCCACTCGATTAGGATGACTTAGCAGCACAAGAAATCACAAAGCTGCTAGAGAAAAGAGCCATCCAGAGGGTCCAACCAGATCAAACAAGATCTGATATCTACTCAAGGTTATTTTTAGTGCCAAAAAAGACAGGGGACCTGAGACCACTTCTAGATCTAACCTTTCCTAAACAAATCCTTAAACTCGAAATTCCAGATGGTCATGGTACATTCCATTCTACCTCTCCTTGAAATGGATGACTTGATGTGCTCAGTTGATCTTCAAGACATGTACTGTCACATCAGAATGAACAGTTGCCCTTTAAGGTTTCTCCACTTCTGGCTGGGAGCCATTCGTTATCAATTCAGAGCTCTGCCCTTTGGTTTCACCACAGTCCCCAGGGTGTTCACCAAATGCATGGCAATAGTAGCGGGTCACCTGAGACTGCTTGGATTCTGAGTGTTTCCTTACCTGGACAACTGGCTCCTGATCACATCAACCAGACATCTACGTTTCTAAGCCAGGGATTATCTGCTTCATCTAGCAAATATAGTAGGAATCACAGTAAATCCCAAAAGTCCCAACTACAACCAGCTCAACTGTCAGATTTTAAAGGAGTGTGTCTAGACACACTTAACTGTCTAGCCCTCTTACCTTCAAACCAAATTCTGTCCATGAGATTACATGTCAGGCAAACACTAGCCATCCCTTCGGCACCTGCAGAATTAGTTCTCAAAGTACTAGGTTCAGTGGCAGCCACCAGCTCACCTACACATGAGGGTTCTTCAGTGGACTCTAGCAGTACAATAGTCTCTGCACAGCTGTCCTCTGAATCGTCCTGTTAAGGTATCTCGGGTGTACAAAGACTCCCTATCATGGTGGCTTTACTCGAGAGAGATGTCGAAGGACGTCTGTTTATTCTTTTTCCACCCATCGCCACATTGACACTGGACATATCCCAGTTAGGGTGGGAGGAGCATTACTCAGGATGAGTTACTCAAGGCATGTGGTCTACACGAGACCAATCTGCATTTAAATGTCCTAGAGATGAGAGCAGTGCTCCTAGGGTTGCAAGCCTTGCAGAGCTTTCTTCCTCTAGGGACGATTGCAGTTCAGATGGACATGTCCATAGTTTGATACATCATCAAACAGGGTGGAACCAGATCATACCCGTTCTCTCAAGAAGCAGTGAGAGTTTGGCAATGGGTGATGTCCAACTGCTTTCTAGTAGCAACTCGCATTCTGAGGAAATCCAAGATCATAGTGGACAGGCTCAACAGAACCCTTCTGATCTCTCACAAGTGGACTCTAAACCAGTGTATGGCAAACTTGATCTTCCTGAGATTGGGTCAACCTTGCTGCAGTCTCTTTGCACCCCCTTCCAACAACAAATGCAGCAGATTTTTTGCCCTCATCTCTTCTTGGGGGCAGTCCCAGAGAGATGCTCTTGTCCATGTTCGGCCGTCTGGTATCCTTTACACTTATCCCCCTCTCCCTCTCATTTCTCCAGTACATACAGAGGTTGAAGAGCAAAGTGATCCTCATTTTGCACCCGTTGGACTCGACAGGTTTGGTTTCCCTTTCTTTGGTCTCCCCTGATATGTTCTTCCTGGATACTGGATCCAAGTCCAGACCTCCTTTCTCACCCTTCAAGACAAACTTACCCGGATTTGGCAGGCCTCAAATTGACCATGTGGTTTCTTCAGTAACAGTGATGGCTAGACTTTCTAGTCTTTCCACTCCAGTTAAAGAAATGCTGTTATTTTCACATAAATCTTCCACCCAAAAGATTTACAAGAGCAAGTGGAAAAGATTCTGCATTTTTACTCACCAAAAAAAATATGGATCCTTTTACCACCCCTATTCTAGCAGTTCTTAACTTCCTTGCTTCAGTTTTTCAGAATGGAGCAAGCTATTCCACTGTCAAGGTACAGTTAGCAGCCATATCAAATTACCAGATAGGTGAGAGTTCTTCATCTTTGGCTTCTTCTAAATTGTATCAGGCCTTTCTCAGAGGTAGCTTTTTGCTTAGACCTCCATTTAAAGAATCCATTCCTCCATGGGATCTTACTATGGTCTTACAAAGTCTAGTTTGCTCACATTTCAAACCTTCTGCCAAAGTAGATCTCAAATTCTTATCAAGGAGGACCTTATTCTTGTTTGCTATAACCTTGGCTAGGAGAATTTCAGAATTGCTCTTCCAAATTGCCGTATTTGATTTTCAGTAAAGCAATCAACTTGTGTACAAATCCAACCTTTTTACCAAAAGTTGCCTCTGAAAATAATATCAATCAATCCTTCAATCTCCCTGTATTGTTTTCCTAATATTGAGAGCTAGGGTGAATATACCATTCACCTGTTAGGTGTATATAGATGGTTGCATTTTTATTTGGACAGAACAAAGGTCTCCAGAAAATATGACCAATTTGTTTCCTTTTCAAATGTGAAATTGGGGAAGCCTGTATTCCAAAGTAACCTTGGCTAAATGGATTACAGATACCTTTTGCAGAATAAACCATAAGAAATGCAATCAAACCTCCTGGGCATGTGAAAGCACATTCTACTAGGTTGACATCCACCTCAGTAGTGTTTTGGTCTAGAGTACCTATTGATGATATTTGGGCTGCCATCTCCTGGTCAAATATTCATACATTTGTTACACATTGCAAGTTGGCTATTGTATCCAAAAGTAGAGCATCCTTTGGCTCTGCAGTTGTCAGGAATATCCTTCCATGAAGGCTACGCCAGATGTGTAGCTGGGGACTCTGTCCCACAGGTTGAGGAATGAATGAAAATGACAAAATGGGATAAAGAAGTTTATGTACTCACATAACGTTCCATATGTGTTGTCCATTTTTATTCTTTCTCAACCTTTCCCCCATCCATCCCCTCTGGAAAGACTTACAGAGTTGTTTCAGGAACCACTGTTCCTTTTGAGCTCCCCTAATTTTATCTTTTTCTTATCTTATGATAATTATATATACTTGTATGTGTTGTGCTTCTACAGCTGCAGCAAACTCAGTCTGATGTAATCTGGTTGACAGGGGCATTATGGGTAAGGGAGGAGATTGAGACTCAGATCCTAAGCTGTAGAAGCAGCCAAGTCAGATCTGAGCTTCTGATCTGAACCCACAGGTTGAGGAAGAAAAAAGATGGACAGCACAGATGGAATGTTATGGTAAGTACACAGCTTATTTTTTATCTGATTGGCCTGAGGGTTTAGCTATGTAAAAGTATTTATTTATTTAACATTTGTTTATCCGGGAAAGACTGACAAATGTTAAATAAATAAGTAAGTCTTTCATCCTGCTAGTATAAAAGCCTGTGCCTTGTATGTAAGCAAACCTCTCCAGTTTAAAACCCTGTATAGGAAATCCACTCTATTGTCTCCGGCTGTTCATAGCTGTTCAAAGAACGTCTAGTTTGTACAGAAGGCAGCACCACTGCAGGTCATCTAATAGTATACTACTAAGCACTCTCACTTAGACTTTTTAAGTGACTCCACCCTATACCTTCCCATCTACTAAGAATCTGTTAAAACGGATAGGTGCTTCCCTGCCATCTCTGTTTCTGACCTGGTTGATATGGACATCCTGAAGCAGTGTAGTAACTACTTCATGTTTATTGACAACCATTTAATTTTAGAACAGACAAACCCAGTGTGTGAGAGATGTAGATACACAATGTCTTTGGAGGCAAAGCTCTTGCATACACACACAAAATGCAAACCAGGTTGTTAGCGTTACACCCAAAACACTCACTACCAGCATTAAGGAACAAATGCATAGACCCATATATGTGGAGGTACTCGCTTGTAATCTACCCAAAACTCCAAGACCTCCTAAAACATCAAAAAGATAGCACCTCACACAACACATAACTCTGAAATTCATAGTATCCCTTCTAATCCCAGAAGTCAACACTACAAACCAAACATTCTAGTTATTGGTGATTCCATTCTAAGACATACTGATGTCCCCTTTAGCAGGCTAAACAAGGAAAATATCATGGTGAGCTGTCTGTCTGGAGCCAGGATCCACTAAAACACATATGCACTAGGTCTTTACACCCGCATGGACTAGGACTGTGTCATACTGGTACTTGTGGTTTAAACAACCTAAGGCATACCTCACTGGACTATATAAAGAGACGCATGATGGAGCTCTCTGAATATGTGTCCCAAGTGTTTATTAATTTAGTCTTGATTACTACCCTGTCTTTACCAATGATGCTGCAACAGTACCAGCAAAAAATGACTGACTTCAACAACTGGATTAGTTTCTGGTGTTACAACAAGGGAGACGTGATTGACAAACCACAGTGCTTTGCCAGAGGTGGTTTGCACTTGTCATCACTTGGCTTCCGGATACTGGAAAAACTTTGTCTTCCCATGGTGCCTTTTTTTAGGCTGTGCCAAGTTGTTAAACCCTCCAAAATAACGAAACTTACTAAAGACTACCTAAAGGTACTGCTGTTCAACACTAGGAGTTTAAATAAAAAAATTGGGTACTTCCTTATTATAGAGGCCCTGGCGATATAGTAACGTAAAGAGTGAACAGGACGAATAAGGAAGTACCATAATTTTCATTGAGGGAGGCTGGTAGTAGCAACGCATGACTTTTGAATGTGGTTAAGTATCTTGAATTTATTTTTTTTTTGCCTCATTCAAGTGATTTAAAAAAGGTTGTGAAAACATTTGGAATCCAAGCTTCAAGTCCAGAGACATCCACCCTAACCCTGGTCCCGCACTCCTACCTAATACCATCAACAGCCATAACATGTTAAGTTGTAACATACTTCACAACAGAAACAAAACCTCCTTTCTCCTCCTTAACACGAATGTTAGGAGCATTGGAAAAAAGGTTCATGAACTGCATGCCTTACTATCCCTCTGTTCTCCAGAAATAACAATATTAACAAAGACCTGACTAAAACCCAACATAAACAGCAATGAAGTATTACCCCCGGGTTATAATATCCTTTGCAAGGACAAGAAATCTAAAAAGTGTGGAGGTGTAGCAATCTTATTCAAGGACCATCTTTTACTAGACTGTCTTGAACCTAATATCCCTGACTTTGACAGTGCCAAGCTAATCTTTACCAAGCTAAAATTCAACCCAAAAAAACACATTAACATCTTAGGTGGTTATGTTCCACCAGGAAATAATATTCCCACCCCAGAACACATTCTGCACTGGACATCAAACTCTCTCCCACAGGAGACCGTTCTGATGGGTGATTTCAACATTGATTGGCTAGACTGCTCTTCTCAACATCTCATGCTAACCTGTGTGGGTTCTCCCAGCTTATCTCATCCCTGACGAGGACTGATAAAATTTCAAAATGCCCAATTCATCCTTGATTGGACTGAAGTCAGTAGCCCCTCACTCTCCTCTCAGGTAGGTTGTCTTCCTGATGGTCTGAGTGACCATTAGGCTACCTTTCTGTTACGTAGTCGTACTCAATAAAGACACCAAGTAATCTACCATACAATCAGAAATAAAAAAAACTTTAAGCCAGATAAATTCACCTCTGCTCTGAAGAGCTGTAACTGGAAAACACTCTTGAGAGCTATCCCTTGATGAGGCTGTCAACTCCTTCAGTACCTCCTTCTTAGACATTTTAAACTGTCAGGCACCCTCAGAACTATTAGAGTAAAAAACAATTTTGCACTCTGGGTAAGCAAAGAATGTAGATCCATACTCAAAGCAAAAGGTAAGGCCTGGGAACAATTTCACAAAAAAACAAACCAAACCATAAGACAAATATTTCTGGAACTTAGTAATAAAGCAAAAAAACAATAGTAAAACTAGATAAAATCATCTACTAACATAACATTCAAGAAAAATACCACAATAATCCAAAGAAATTCTGGGTCACAGTCTAATATACTTTCACCAGGTAAATCAACCACCCCCACCCCTACCTCAGCCACCTCCCCCAACAACATAGCAACTCAATTTAATAAATACTTTAGTGACACTATCCAGTCCCTTGCAGATTCTCTCAGCATTCCCAATGACCCTGCCACTTCTGCCCCTCAGCTCAGCAGCACCTCACAAAGGTGCCCCAACCAGTTCAAGTTACAAGCAGTGTCTGTAGCTACCATAAAAAATCTACTTCATAAACTCACACCAACCACACTAGCTGCAGACTTAACTCCCAGCCGACTTTCTCAAAATTGCAGCAGATGCCATTGCATACCCTGTAGCCATACTCATAAATAGATCTTTATCTGAGGGCTTAGTACCCACCATTTGGAAGCTATCCCATATCATTCCTTTACACAAAGGAGGCAATTCCAGAGAATTTACTAATTATCGTCCAGTCGCCATCCTGTCACCCTTATCCAAAATCCTTGAAAGAGTCATCCATATTCAACTTGTGGATTATCTTCTCACATAATCATCTCATAATCTCTTATCGAACACACAGCACTGTTTTCACCCCCTACTACAGTCCTAATGGCCTTCACAAATATAGTTAACCACTTCAGAAACCATGGGCTTTATGTATCTGCCATATTTTTGGATTTATCCAAGGCCTTTAGTATGGTAAATCACAATAAACTATTCAGCTTGCTCTCCTCCTTCACCTTTTGTAGCTCTTCTATCACTTGGTTCCAAAGCTATCTGTAGGGATGTCAGCAGACTGTACGGTGGCAAAACCACCTCTCTTCTCTTCTCCCTGTGTCCCTAGGGGTCTGTCAAGACTCCATCCTAGTACCTTTACTCATCTCCTTATTCATCAACCATCTCCACACCATCACTCTTCATGCACCTGTTATACAATATGCTGATGACTCTACATTAATATGTGCTTTGCCCCCTCATTACAGCAACTCAACACCATTACCCAGGAATCTTTCCTAGCTATAGAAGCATGGCTCACCAACTCCTAACTGATTGTCATCCCCATTAAAACAAAACTCCTTGTCTTTCACCCTGCAATATCTCCCTCATTTTTTGCTTCCTTTACCATAGAATCTAGGATCAAAACTATTATCACCCAATAACTCACACCGAACTACTAGGCATTGAAATTGATAACCTGAGATTTGATATCCACATTGCTCAAACCATTAAAAAGGGTCATAAGAAGCTAGGACTAATTTACAGGACCAAACAATTCCTCAACAGAACCACAAAACCTACTATCGCCCACACTCGCCTCCTGTCAGTGCTCCTATATGGCTCCCCAATCCTGACCAACCTTCGAAAAACTGATCGAACCAAGCTTGAATCCTCTTACAATAAAATCTCCAAATTTGCCACTGATGCCACTCACAGGTCTCATAACTGGACATCTCTAAAACAACTACATTGGCTGGAACTCTCCCAGCTTTTGCACTATAAACAATTAACCTTTGCCCACAAAATCTTCTATCAGTCTGATGCTGCCCTCGCACTCCAAAATCTCCTACAGCCATACTCCAGTTCCAGAGTCCTCCATTCCATCAGTAAACATCTCCTGGTTACCACTAAAGCCAATATAGCAGCTGGTGAATCTCTCTTCTCAAGCATCATCCATAAAATTTGGAATTAACTACCATTCCCCATTATCTTCAGCTCCTCCACACTACAATTTAAAAAGCTACTAACATCACACTTGAACAGTATCTGACTATGCTCCTGTAACTCACCTGGCTAATACTAACCTCTGTGTAGGCTACCACATACTGATCATAGGGTGCTGTCATAATTCTCTTCCTAACTCACTCACAATGCAACTCACTATATCCTAATTTACTGTTGATCTATATATTATGTTGTTGATACCATTGATAAACTGTATTTCTCATCTCTGTGTTTTACTTTTGTTCACTTATGTATTGTCCTTGTAAATTTTGTCATCTTATACAATGTTAAAGTTTTTATATTTTAATTTGTACTGGAGGTTTTCTCCCTGGGCCTCTGCTGAAAAACGACCTTTGTCCAGTCGGACGTTCCCGGTAAACAAATGTAAAATAAGTAATGATAATAAATTCAGTTACTGTTTTCTTGCTTAAATGACTTTGAGTGTGACTGGTCTGATATTGTTGCTTTTAAGACACGCTTGCTGTATGGTTTTGATAAAATTAAGTGATGTATCTAGTTCTCCAGTTATCTCTCACCCAATGACCCAAACCACCTTTGGCTGCAAGGTCTTCAGCGATTACATTGTGAGTAAAACTTTGTAGAGTTTGTGATATGCTTCGCAGCTCAAAACGTAATAAAGTGCAAAGTTTTAAGTATTTTTTTATGTGATGGCTATCTTTTCGAATATCTGTATAGGTTCATAGGTAGGTACTAGGCTATCGGCCCAAGGGCCTACGTAAGCCTAGCCAACAAGGTTCCCTGGCTTACGCCACCCAAGAAAGTTATTTTCCTGTGCCACTGTCGAGCTGAGACACAGTAGTGATCCCCAGGGTGTATTTCCTATGTCCCATCCACTCATCAAGATTTTTCTTGAAGAGTGCTAATGAAGAACTTTGCTTGAAATAGATGGGTAGCCTGTTCCAGAGTATGGGAAGTCTCTGGGACAGGAATCTGTCCTCCAGCATGTCCTGTTTATTGTGGTGACATGGTTTAGGTCCCTAGAGCATGTAGCTCAGAGGGATTGGGATTTCTTTAGGTGTAGCATGCCCAACAGCTCTAGGTTTGACATGGCTTTATATGTTAGGCAGAGATCACCTCTGAGTAGGCGATACGCTACGGAGTAAAGCTGGAGTTTTTTGAGACTGTCGGTGTAGGGTATTTGTTTGAGGCCAGTAATCCTCTTTGTGAGGTACTTCTGTGGCCTTTCCAGCTGCTGCAGATGTCTTGTGAGGTACATTCCAAAAGGGGCGTTGTACTCTATAATGGGTCTAATGAGTGTCTAGTAGAGGGGAACAATGACCTCTTTTTTTTCCTGGATGAGATCCCTTTTATGATGAGGTGTGCCATGTAGAAGGACTTCCTGACTACTGTGGCGATGTGACTATCAAAGGAGAGACTACTGCCCACCTGGGTCCCAGGTCTCTTGTTACCTATGTGGTAGTTCATGGGTACAGAGTTTTTACCAAAGGGGATGACACTGCACATTTTGGCATTGAGCTTGAGGCCATGGCTCTGACACCAGGCATCTGTCTCAGCGAGGCCCTTCTGTAGGATGTCCACATCATTTGGGGACTTGACTATGGCTCCTAGTTTGCAGTCATCTGCGAACTTCATTAGCCAGAGGCCTTCTGTGTTAGCCTGTATTTTAGAGAAGTAGATACCAAACAGGAGCGGTCCCAGGACTGAACCCTGTGGTACTCCACTTGTCACTGGTTTGGTTTGAGGTCAGATTTGGAGTCTGCAACTTTTACAGTGTGGGTTCTGTCAGTGAGCCAGTTGGCAACCCATCTTGTGACGTAGGGATTTATACCTAGTTTAGTGAGTTTAGCTATAATTCCAGAATGGGGGATGGTGTTGAAAGCCTTGGCGAGGTCAAGATGGGCTGTATGAACCACCTTACCCTCATCTACGGCTTTGGTGACTGCCTCAAAGAAGTCGATCAGGTTCAGGAGGCATGATCTGCCTTTCACAAACCCAAACTGGGTGGGATCCAGAGTTTGGAGGTTATCAGTGTCTTTGAGTTCCATGATGATACGTTCCATGGCCTTGCAAACCAGGCTTGTCTGGCTAATAGGGTGATAGTTCCTGGGATCAGTGGTGGCTCCCCCTTTGCGGAGTGAGTTAACTGTTGCTGTGTGCCATTCAGTGGGCACAAAGCCTGATGCAAGGCTATTACTGAACATGGTTCTTAAGTGTGGAGCCAGTTCATTCTGAAGTTTGTGTAAAACGCAGCCTGGGATGTTGTCCAGTCCCATGGATGCTGTCTTTTTGGCTTTAGAGAGTGCAGCTTTTACCTGCGTAGTTGTGATTAAAGAGACTCTGCATTCTTCCTATATAGATATGGGCCCTTTAGGGGGGGGGGTGGGGTAAAGTTAGCACTGAACCTATCTGCTAGGATATTGGCAATATCAGTTGGTTCTGTAATTTCTGTGCCGTTGTGCTGTAACTCAGAGTAGATCTGGGTGTTGCCATCGAGATTCTAGACATAGCTATAGAATGCTTTGCGGTTGTCTTTAGAATTAGTGGCAATTTTGTTTTTGTAGCTAACTTTGGAGGATCTTATAAGGGATCTCAGCTTCTAACTGAGGCTGACCAGGGAGCTCCTCCACTCATGGGATTTTACTCTCTCTTTTGCAACAGTTTCTTCCTTCTGTTGTACAGTTTGTTTATGGCAGGGGACCACCAGATTGGCTTCCTTTTTTTGGAGGATAGCATCTTGGTTCTGTTTGGGATAGCACAATCCATGCACTTTATAGAGTGGATTTGTGTAGGATTCAGCAGTTGTAACTGTATTGTTCATCTGCATGGGTGTCATGACGTTCAACACTTGTGTCTTAAGCATGAAGTTAGCTTTGGAGAAATTTTTATCGTGGTTTACTTAATGGGGGGTGGGGGCGGGATGTGGATGTCAAGGGTGATTAGCTTATGGTCGGATCGGACCAACGAGGAGTTGACTTCAGGTGTGGAACACCATTCACTGATGTTGGTAATGACCAGGTCTAGGATATTGATGCCCCTGGCGGGGGTGTGGATAAGTTGATAAGTTGGAGTTTATGAATTCCAGAAAGCGTTGAGTGAAGGAGTTTGTACGTGAGTAGTTTTCCCAGTTAATGGTGGGGTAGTTGAAATCACCCATTATTAGGGAGTTTGGTTGAACCCTAATATTTTCCAGTACATCAAGAAAAGAGGAGTGGGAATCCTGGGGCATGGTGGGGTATCTGTAGCAATGTACAATTTGGATTGCAGTTTTGTCCAGAGTTAGTTGCACTTGGATAACTTCGGCTGCATTATGCTGAGCAACTAGCCTGGGGGTGTGGATATCCTTAATGAATATGGACACATCTCCACCTTTGGTGTTCTGGTCCAGGTTACATGGCCGAAAAGTGTGGTATGAGTTATAGCCTGGTAGTGCAGGGGTGCTCTCTGGAGCCTTGAACCAGGTCTAAGTCACTGCACAGATATCAATTTTCTCCATTTTAAGGAGTGCCTCAAGTGAGTGCATTTTGAGATTTAGACTTCTAGCATTGAGTAGCATCACCCTCAGTTTTTTCTTGCCTGTTCTGTTATGGTGGTGAATTTGTCATTTAACCTTGCCTAAAAAAGGCACTATAGGGGCGGCAAGAACAGGCCATCTCTGGCAAAGCATCGTGGTCTGTTGACCATGTCATCCCAGGCAGACAGATACTGGATCCCTTTAGAATGGCACCAGAAGCTTAGCCAGTTGTTGAAGTCAATCATTTTGTCCTTGTACTGCGACATCATTCTGGGTGATGGTGGAATGTTACTCAGGGCTAAGGTCATACCTGCTTGGGCTACAAGATTGGAGAGCTCTTCCATGTCTCTTTTTCATGTAGTCCAGGGAGGTACATCCCAGGTTGTTCACACCAACATGGACAATGACAGAGTCATATTTGTACTTGTGGAGGGACCTGAGTGCGTGGGTTATGTGGCGGATCCTGGCACCCGACAGGCAGCTAACAGTAACCTTCTCCTTGTTTAGCCTGGTGAGTGGGACATCAGTGTGCTTGACTATAGAGTCACCTATGACTAGTGTGTTGGGTACGTTGTTTTGCCTTATTGGCTGTGGTTGAGTGGCACACTGAGTCTGAGGGCTATGTGTCATTTGGGTTGTGTTGGGGGATGGAGGTTGCTTGCATTTCTGCTTTGGAGGTCTCTGTTGCTTAGACAGATTATTATTGAGAGCCTCCACAAATGTTTTTGTGTTACTGTGTGTGGATTTTGGTGGTGTAGATTTAGTGAGACTATGTGATGAGTGTGGTGTGGTGCAAGTGTTTACCTTCTCCTCTTGACTGTCAAGTTCAGTCTTGATTGGAGAGAGCTTTACCTCCAGTTTGGCTAGATAAGTGCATCTCTCACAGGTTGTAGTGTTGGGTGGTAGGACGAGAGGGTTGTCTGTGTATATGAGGCAATTTCTACTTTGCCTCAAGATGCCCAGATTCATCAGATAGACAGGAGAGAACACTGGAAGCTGACCCTTGGACATGCCTGAATAAAAAACTATTTTCCTCTAGATAAGTGAGGAAAGTGAGTACAAGAGCTGTTTTTCTCTAAGCAAGTGAGGAAAGTAAGTACCAAAACTGTTTCCAATAGGTAATGAGGAAGGTTGAGTGCTGTAGTAATTAGTAGGTTATTTAGTGCTTACAAGTTCTAAACAAGTGCTGATCACGAATAAGCAAATTCAAGTGCTAAAACTAAGAATCTGTATCTGGACTAAACTAGTTACAGGAAAGGGGGGAAACAAGTGCAAATCCGGACTTTTTAAATCAGAAAGCCGAGAGAGATGGAAAACTGCCCAAACGGCCAGTAACTACAATTTCTGGGCCAGAACCACTCCTTATGTGGTAGACAGGTTACCTAGTGCTTAACACTCCCACTGATAAGCTAGAAGGCTTCCGTCCAACACAGAAAGCTTGGGTGGGGGCTCAGAAGCTTACATACAGTCCTGGATACAGCAAATCCGAATCTGGACTACACTACTTACAGGAAAGGTATTATATGTATGTACAGAAAAGTAGCTTAAACAGCAGTAATAATTCAAATGCAGTGCAAGCTAGCACACTTGAGTATGTAGCAATGTTAGACCAAACCGTTTAAAAAATGCAATTAAATTAAAAATGACTAAAAACAATGCAGAGGGAGTCTATTAGGTAGAATGAGGTAAAGAGATGGGACTGGGTGGAGTGTCCCAGATCAAGTCTACATTGGGGGCGGGCAACTGCAAAAGCCTCCAAATTTAAACAACAAGACAGGAATAGGGAGGGTGGATATGGGAAAGCCAACACCTTCAGCAGAGATCTGAAAAGCTATATAGTGAAGCAAAAATAACAGTGCACAACTCTGAAGTCAGCCAGCAATGATATAAAATTAGTCAATCAAGTGGGGAATATTTCTGAAAATACCTAATTTTGAAAACGCTGTTACGATTTAATTTTTTTATAGCTGGCCACAGACGTACCCTGGTATTTAAAAATGTGTATGCTTCTATTATATTGACTGTGTCTGCATATTTGCATCTAGTTTCACTTTTTGGGATAGTAGGAATCATTATTATCAAAATACAGAAGACCCCATTGTAAAGTAATGTTTAGTGAGACTTTGATTGGTTTCTCTGTTAACCAGTGCTTTTTGTTGGTATTTGGAACTGTTATTGTGTCAAAGTAATGTGTGACCTAGTTTGTACAAATACATTTTTGGAAGTGGGATTTAATTTCAGTTGAGTCGCATACAAATAGTTATAAACGGGTAGTGGTAATTGCCTTTACTTCCTGGAAATGATGGAAGCTTTTTTCTTACCTTTAGTAGGTTAGCAGTTTGCATTCTGCGTTCCAAGCAGTCTTGTTCAACAGAGCCGCATTCGTGTTTGTGTGGAATATTTAGGGTGCTGAATAAAGGGATTTATTTACAGTCGAATATTTCGTAAATAGATGGCATACTGTATCTCACAATTTAAATTCATCAGCTAATTTGATACTTCCTTATTCACTGTTTACATTACTGTATCGCCGGGGCCGCTGTGATAAAGAAGCACCAAGACAATTTCTGAAGATTTTCTGAGTACAATTTTACCTTGCCCTATATTTTTTCTAGTAAGGAATCATTGAACACCTTGTAGTTATTTCAGGTGTTTGTTGAAGGCTAAAGAAAGAGCTTCACGTTTCAGTAATATCAAATCAATTGCTCATGAAATGACACTGTGATCACCGTGGAATCACCAGACATGCCCTGTGGAATAAATGGAGATACATAATATGGCTTGTCTGACTTGATAGCTGCACACTGGTCAACGTTTAAATTGTCTGTAGGTTATAATGATGGTATTGGTTAAATTATATTGCTACTTTTATAATTTGTTCATTTATATTGTTGTTGCAATTATTTTTTTCTTAAGCCTCATAATGTTCATTTATGTTGTTAGTAAATTTAATTATATAAGTTGGTGGAATTGAAGTAATTCTCACCTGAGAGAGGGTGGAAATTAGTGTTGTTGCCTCACAGTACTTGGTTCATCAATTTATATCTCTGCTAGGACACCTGCTATAAAGAGTATGCACATTCTGCTTGTATTCATATGAATTTTTCTCCAGCTGCTTTGGTTTCCTCTTTCTTCCTGAATATATTCTGTTAGTGAATTAATATTCCTCATTTTTTCCTGTAGGTGTGTGTGTGTGTGTGTGTGTGTGTGTGTGTGTGTGTGTGTGTGTGTGTGTGTGTGTGTGTCTGTCTGACCTGTGATGGGCTGGCTTCCCATACAGAATGAGCTTCAATGCCTTGCACCCACTGATTACCAGGAGAGGCTTCTCCTCCTCCTTTAGGAACCTCTTTTGGGTACTCGGAGAAAGAATCATTGTAGACAATTTGCAGTTTTTAGCACCTTTGGCTATCTAGACCATATTTCCTACATTTGTATCTGAGAAGAGTAGTCTGAAAAGTGACCCCAGCATAAAGTTTTATGGGACAACATTGAGGTATATTTGTAGCTGCAAACCATCTTTACTGCTTACCAGTGTTTTACCTGCTGAACTGTATATATGTTGATATGCAAAGCATTTAATTTTTAAAATGTTCTGAGTGTGTGGAGAAGTGTTGAAAACCTTGGCAAGGTCAAGTAAGCAGTGCTTACCTGTTAAAGTATGCCATGAGATTCAAAAGCCAGGATGACTCCTTAACCAGACCGTACTTTCCCGTATGTAACAGTAGTGGCCTGGCATGTTTCCCCTGTAATTCATGTTTCCCCTGTAATTCATTGATGAAATTTGTCAGGTCAAGGGGAATAAGCAAAATGTGATTAAAAAATTTTAGTGGTTTTGCAGGGGAAAACATCTTGCAATTACCAGTGTAGGGTATCCCTACATACCTCCTTAGTTGCATACATGCATATACAGTCTCTACTATTACACAACAACATATCTGATCCATGAAATGCAATTACTGTACCTTGTACTATACAAACACGTCCACTCACTGTAGTGACAGCCATGGTGTGTGGTACAAACTCCCACCCCCTTGCATTTCTCATCTCTGTGTAATGAGACAGAGTGTAAAGGGTTGAGTGCCTTGCACCTCAAAATTGATATGGCAAGTCCTTGTCTTTCAGCTTTTCCCGGTTAGGGGTCGCCACAGCAGAACTCCGGTCCGCTAATGATTGGCAGTGGATTTTATGGTGCCGGGTTACCAGCCCGACACCCAACCTTCAAAGAAGGCACGCCCATTCATGCACACAATTACCTGTATGTCTTTAAAGAAACTCGACCGCTGGGAGGACATGCAGACACAACACAGAAGGTGCTGCAGCCGAGAATCGAATGGGAAAACCTCTTGCTTTG
The DNA here is from genome assembly GCF_019279795.1 of Protopterus annectens. Taxonomy (NCBI): domain Eukaryota; kingdom Metazoa; phylum Chordata; order Ceratodontiformes; family Protopteridae; genus Protopterus; species Protopterus annectens. Next base: position 1,401,961,064 of record NC_056737.1, read on the forward strand.
AGGTGACAATGCTAACTGGTGCACCACCGCTGCAAAATAATTGATATGGCAAGTGTTTCTCTCTAAAAGCAAGAGACTTTATTTTGCAGAACCGCTATTAAAAAAATGAAAACTTTACTGATGTTATATTTTATTGCATCTCAAGCATAAAATGAATGGCAAATACTCAAAGCCATATCTGTGTATTCCATCTTATCATCCTTCCTCATCTACAGTTCCTGTGAAAACCGGTGTAATTTTCTCAGCAAATATGTCATTGAGTTAAGCACATTTGCGTTAAAAGTAAACATTGATGGATATTAAGTTGGGTGAATATTTTTACCAATTTTCTGATGTAATATTTTAGTCATTTAAAACAGTATTATATAAATAAAATGTGATTAGTGTAGCTGTCTTTCTTGTATTTTTGCATGTCACTATAATAGTAATGCTCTTGTAATGGCTTCTAGGAATGGAGGGGTAAAGCTTGGACTTACATCCCCATCAACCTAGGTTCAGTAAGTGGTCCAGGCACTACAGGGAGGAATGGGAACTGATGCCATTCTGGTGAGAGGCTTTGGTTTGTTTGTGACTTGTTGGCCTGCAGGACATTTGGCTACTTGCTAGACAGCATATGGTGTACCAGGCAGTGACATTGCCAAGTGTGTGGAGGCATGCAGTTTTACCCCAGTGTAATAGACCCCTGCTTCAGTGCAAAATTGAAAGTGCTATCTGAACATAGAGTAGAGGGAAGCTTGGGACAGAAGCCTGGGTGGTAGCCTGTGAAGAAAAAAAGGGTAGTAGCAGTGTGAAGTAAATCTCATGTTATAAGCAGCTACAGACGATATGGGGTGTTATGGTCAGTAGGTTGGGGGAATGGAACAGAAGAGGTGATTAGCTGATTGAGGGTGGCCGATAGGCAGGAAGAACAGGCAAGAAAAAGATACAGCCAAAAAAAAAAAAAAAAAAAAACTAAGCTTGTGATTCACCAGACTCACTAGTAGAATCCAGGATCAGTGTGCACTGACTTTTAATTTAAAAAGCACATAATTAGAAGAAATAGAAGCCGCCACATTTGCTGTATAACACAGTTTTCCAGTTTAAAAACATTAGTTAGATTGCAGAGATATTTTATTAGGTAATTTTAAAGTTGACCTGACTATGCAAAGTTCCATAAAATAAACTTGCCAAAACTAAGGATGCTTTATAGGCCCAAAAACTTTCTTACCAGCACAACTATAACTATGCTTGCCACTACTTACCTCCTCCTCTCACTACATTATGCTGTTCCCATCCTTTCTAACCTCCATGCATCACAAAAAGCAAAACTATGTTATAATAAAGTGGTTAAATTTGCAGCAAATATCCCTCTTGGTTAGAACTACACCCCCATCAACTGACATAACTTCTTACCGTATATAAAATTATTCCATATCTATCTGCTTTTCCAGTACTGAATACCATTCTATACAACTGTGTTCCTGCTCTGTCATTATGATCAAATAACCAAAAACTCTTCTCTGTCCACAAGCCTGTCAAGTCTGTAGATGGTCTGTACTCATGCCATGTTGCTAGGTCCTGGACCGCCATACCTCTTTCCATCAGGTCAGTACCTTCCTTCTAGTCTTTTAAAACCATTTTGAAAGACTTCCTAGTCAAAATCTGTCTCTGGTCTTGCTTGGCCCAAGATAAATTATATCCTAAGTGTGAATAATTACCTCTTTATACCTTATACCTCCTTATGCCAGTCAATTTATCTCCCCTGACTCTCTATCTAAATATGCCATAACCCTGTTTTTTTCTTACTTCATTTTGCAATTCCTGTTTGTATTTAATGATTTGCCTTTAATTTCTGTAAATTTTCTAACATTTTTCTTACTATTAAATTATTTTCATATAAGGTGCATATGTTTTTAACCAATGTCCTCACATTATGTGTTGTTGTTGTGTCTTTCCGCTTTTCCCGGTTAGGGGTCGCCACAGCAGAACTCTGGACTGTTAATGATTGGCAGTGGATTTTTACGTGCCGAGTTGCCAGCCCTGATGCACAACCTTCAACGAAGGCACACCCATTCGCGCACGTCTCCACACAGAAGACGCTCTAACCGGGAATTGAACAGGATAACGTCTTACTGTGAGGCGACAATGCTACCGCGGCACCACTACCGCATTTGGTAAAATTATTTAAATTGTAGATGATGTATTATTTTTGAAGATTGTAAAATTGCTGTTCTTAAAATGGTTTTGTAATACTTTGGAGCTTTTCTCCTGGTCTTTACTGAAAATGGGCACCTTCCTAGTCAGACGTTCAAGGTAATCAAATGTCAATAAATAAATAAACATGCCTTCTTTAAGTGCAGAAACAGTAGTTCATTTTCTTCTGGTTAGTGACTTGTTAAAATGAATATATATATATTTTTTTTTACAAAATCAGAATGGTATTTAGTGAGCAAGGAGACATTTTTGTAGGTATCTGAGAGTTTACTGACAACAGGGATCATCATGTTTATGAATGGGAAGCAAAGGAACATATGTAAGATTTACTTTTACTGGAGGAGGAGGAGTAGGCCTTCCTTATCATATAGGTTCATAGGTAAGTAGTAAGCTAGCTGCCTTGTGGGCCAGTTTGATCCTAGCCAGTTTCCTCTGTTTATGCTTAAAATAACCCATCCCATTCGGTTGTAGATTGGCGTCAGTTATCCAATGTTCAATAATTATATATTACCCTTAATGAGAATAACTAGGGTCTTGCCATAGATAGGGGACCCAAGTATGTGATAAAGTACAAGAATACCCATAAACTTTGTAGTTATAGACGAGCTGTCACTACTGCCATTCAGATGGTAAGCACCCAGCGGGGGCTGTGATGAGACCAAAGAGCAGAGCTCTGAATTGGTAATGATGGGCTCTCAGCTGGAAACTAAGGTACTTCTTGTAGCATCTGTTCATCTTTATGCAGTAGTACGCATCCTGAAGATCTGTTGAGCACATCCAGTCATTCTTAGTCATGGTTCAATCCATTCTTCCATTACTGACAATCTGGAATTTTGTTTGCTACACAAACTTGTTCAAGCAACTTGGGTCCAAAATTGGCCTTGGGTCTCTGTTTTTCTTTGGCACAAAAATGAGACTTGAGTAAATTCCGGATCCTCTGCATCCTCATGGACGACTTTGTTTCTCAGAGGCTTCCTTATTTCTGAAGTGGCTTCTTCCCTTTGTAGGGATGGAACATCAAGACATGAAGGAAGGGTGTGAAAGGGAATGAAATAACCTCTGATTATGATTCTCTGCGCCCATTTGTCTTGGGGGATTGACTTCCAGGTTGCTGGGCACATAGATAAGTGCCTCTAGACTGTCTCCAGAGTGCGGCAGTTGAGTACCCATTCAGGAGTGCTGGAAGGGCTTCTCTGAGAAAGGACCCCTGAAGCCGTGGTTTTACAGGCTGCCTCTGCCCGTTGGTTGATGTCCTTTTATAAGAGTTTACCTCTGTGCCTTCCTGAGCTCTTTTTCCAGAAGTGTCAGATGCAGAGTCTTAGGATTTATTAAACCAAATTCTCTTTCCTCACCTCTAGTGTCTGGGGAAGGACCTTTCAGAGGTAGAGAATTTGATCCATAAGACAGATGGTGGGTTACCATCTTTCTAACTTCTTGAGATAGTCTCTCTTAATTTGGGACCGAACAGAGTTGACCCATCATATGGGGCATTGATTAAGAACATCTTGAAATATTCCGCAAAATCACATAGCTGCATCCAGGCATGTCTTCTTATGGAAATACCTGTGGCAGCTCCTCTGTACGCACCTTCTGAGGCATTACATATAAGGCACATAGAGGCATTTGGATAGAGACTGTAGGGTAGCCAACTTTGAGCCAATGGGGTTTCTTTGAACCACAGATAAGGTCCCTCAAAGAGATTTGGCAATTTTCCTTTGTCACATCCCTCTGAAAATGAGTGACGTGTACCAGGTAATTAAGCACGGTCACCAAAAAAGTGGAAGAGGCATACACATCCTTACCAAGTCTGTCCAATGCACACAGTTCCCTATTTGGTGGATGGACAGAGAGACTTTCTTACACAAGCTCCTCCTTAGTGGCTGCTACCACTACCATGGCATCTACAGTGCGTTGGGAGCAATCAAAAACTTCTTGGGCCTTTTGGGAATGGACTCAGCTGTGTCCAGTTCCTTCCACGCCTGAGAAGAGATCAGGTCCACATTTCATTGACCGAGGAACCACCAAAGAAGTAGATAGACCAGAACCGAAAGCCTCAAGAAAAACTGACTCATTTGGAGAAGGCAACTGAAAAATCTTATGGGGTTAGGTTGGATCCAGTTCTTTAAGGGTAGACCTTTCTCTAGGTTGAGAGTGAGGTTGAGAGTGAACGCTTTCAGAATGCCTCAAATGTCAAGCTTGACATTGATCTCCGGATCCTTATTATCATAACATAAACTCCCAAAGGTGGCTCAACCCTAGAAGCCATTCAGCTGGGATCCAAGGGTGTTGCCAGAGCTAAACTATCAATTGCCGATGCCTCCACAGGTAGGAAAGGGGCTACAATCTGAGCAGTCATATTGGAGAACGAGCCATTAAGAAGTGAGGTGAAAAAGTGTTTCTTCTGGATTTGGCAATGGTCATAGCCAGGAGTATCCCCAACTGGATTTAGATCCAAAGGAATTGGCTCGTTATCTTGTTTACATCCTGCCTCATTGAGGCTATGAGAAGACCTAGCTAACTTCATAGTCTGGAGCCTAGGGGAGATAGGATCTGTGGAAAATCTAGATGGCATTACAGATTATTTATTTATTTATTTATTGCATTTGTTTACTGGGATAAGTCCACTGGGCTTAAAAGAGCCCATTTTCAGTGGAGGCCCAGGGAGAAAAGCTCCAACGAGATACAGAAAAATATAAACATTAATTAGTACAGAAGCAGAAACAGTGTTACAGATGGTAAATATAGTAACATATACAGAATATAAACATATAGTAACATATACAGAATATATACATAAAAGCAGGAATCTAGTTTGTTTGATTACAGTAATATATACAGAAAATATACATTAAAGCAGAATTCAATGAATTCAATCAGAGTGGTATAAACAGAGATCAGTATTATTGTACCAGCATCAACAAGTGAAGATAATATTTTTCTCCATATTTATTTTTATCAGTCATTAGTAGCAAAAGACATAGGAGTTTAGTAATCGTATAAAGAGAGTAAAGAGGTTAGGTTATAGAGCAGGAACATAGCCAGGAGGAGTTGAGATGATTTTTCAGTATTTGTTTGAAGGTGGTGGGGCTGCCTGTGTTTCTTATAGAAGGTGGAAGTGAGTTCCATAGTTTGGCGACGGTAAAGGAATAGAGAAGTTGACCAGCAGGTAAGGTGGGCTTATCTACTTTTAGAAGTAGATGATTTTCAGATCTTAGATGCCTGCTGGAATGGTATTTGGCAAGTAGAGTTGAGAGAGCAGGACAGTCTGTGGGTCTGTAGATTAGTATGTGCACAGTAGTTAGTTGGGTGAATGAGAGATGGTGGGGGAGTTCCAGCCACCCTAATTGTTTCAGTGACTTACAGTGGCGGGATGAGAATTTGGCCTTGGTGGCAAATTTTGCTATTCTGTTGTAACATATAGCAAGTTTGGATTGTGCAGATTTTCGGATATTAGTGAGGAGAGGGGCACCATAAAGGAGAGAGGGTAATAAAAAGGTAGTTGCAAGGATGTGTCTAGTACAGAGGCTAAGAAAGTATTGGTGCCTGTAGAGCATACCAAGCTTTTGGTGTTTTTTTTGATGTTATTCTTTATGTGTAGGTCAAAGTTAAGGTTTTCATAGGTTGGTACTAGGCTATTGACCCAAGGGCCTACGTAAGCCTAGCCAGCAAGGTACCATAGCTTACGCCACCCAAGAAAGTTATTTTCCTGTGCCACTGTCCAGCAGAGACACAGAAGTGATCCCCGGGGTCTATTTCCTATTTCCCATCCACACATAAAGATTTTTCTTGTAGAGTGCTAATGAAGAACTTTGCTTGACATAGATGGGTAGCTTGTTCCAGAGTATAGGAAGTCTCTGGGACAGGAATCTATCCCTCCAGCATGTCCTGTTTATTGTGGTGACAAGGTTTAGGTCCCTAGAGCGTGTAGCTTGGAGGGATTGGGATTTCTTTAGGTGTAGCATGTCCAACAGCTCTGGGTTTGACATATTTATATGTTAGGCAGAGATCACCTCGGAGTAGGTGATATGCTATGGAGTAAAGCTGTAGTTTTTTGAGGCGGTCAATGTAGGGCATTTGTTTGAGGCCAGTAATCCTCTTTGTGAGGTACTTCTGTGGCCTTTCCAGCTGCTGCATATGTCTTGTGAGGTACATTCCAAAAGGGGCGTTGTACTCTATAATGGGTCTAATGAGTGATGAGTAGAGGGGAACAATGACCTCTTTTTTTCCTGGATGAGAACCCTTTTATGATGAGATGTGCCACGTAGAAGGATTTCCTGACTACTGTGGCGATGTGACTTTCAAAGGAGAGACTACTGTTCACCTGGGTCCCAAGGTCTCTTATGTGGTAGTTCATGGGTACAGAGTTTTTACCAAAGGGGATGACACTGCACTTTTTGGCATTGAGCTTGAGGCCATGGCTCTGACACCAGGCATCTGTCTCAGTGAGGCCTTTCTGTAGGATGTCCACATCATTTGGGGACTTGACTATGGCTCCTAGTTTGCAGTCATCTGCGAACTTCATCAGCCAGAGGCCTTCTATGTTAGCTTGTACTTCAGAGAAGTAGATACCAAACAAGAAACAAGTGAGGTCCCAGGACGGGACCCTGTGGCACTCTACTTGTCACTGCCTTGAGGTCAGATTTGGAGTCTGCAACTTTTACACTGTGGGTTCTGTCAGTGAGCCAGTTGGCAACCCATCTTGTGACGTAGGGATTTATACCTAGTTTAGTGAGTTTAGCTATAATTCCAGAATGGGGGATGGTGTTGAAAGCCTTGGCGAGGTCAAGATAGGCTGTGTGAACCACCTTACCCTCATCCACGGCTTTGGTGACCGCCTCAAAGAAGTCGATCAGATTCAGGAGGCATGATCTGCCTTTCACAATAATGCCTAGTAATTTAGTGTGTGGGACAAATTCTATAGTGGTATTGTCTTGGGCTTGTGTAGTGAAGAGTTTTTTATCAAATGGAGTGGTTTTCCTAGGAGTAAAAATTACTAGTTTAGTTTTTTTTGGATTTGGGGCAAGATGATTGTTAAGCATCTAAGATTCAGTAGATGTGAGGGCATTCTGGGTAATTTGCTGGAGTTCACAGCTGGAATTTGCAGTGCATATTATTGTAGAGTCATCAGCATACTGGATTACTGAGCATTGTGGGAGAGTGGTGTGAAAGTTGTTAATAAAGATGCTAAATAAGAGAGGACCAAGTATGGAGCCGTGGGGTACCCCTGTGGAAGTATTGAGGAAGGGAGAGCAAGACTGTTGCCGTTTGGTGGATTGCTGCCTTTTGGAGAGATAGCTGTTGAACCATTGTAGGGTAGGGGGAGAAATGTGGAGGGTGGATAGTTTAGAGAGTAGGATAGTGTGGGAAATGGTATGAAAAGCTTTGGAGAGGTCAAGGAAAAGTGAAGCAATTATTTTACCAGAATCCCATGCCCGGTTAATTGTATCAAGAAAGGATAGGAGGGTAGTAGTGGTGCTGTGTTCTGGTCTGAAACCATGCTGAGTGGGTGATAAAATTTGATTATCCAAAAAGCACATTGGCTTCGAAGATCTAGAGCTGTTAGCCACCAGAGCCAGTGAGGGTGTCTGATCCTGAGATCTCTTTTTTGCTGAATTAGATCTTTCTCTGTTTCTGCATCCTTTTGCTTCCCCCCAGGTTTGTCAGACCCCCTTTTCTAAGACAAAGATGGAGAAAGGGAAGCTGAAGCAACTGCAGACGTCCCCGATTCTAGATAAGGCTTCTGTCTTGTGGTAAGCTGAAGGAACCCTTTAAAATCAGGTTATTCTTTCTTTCTATGATAGCTCATTGCCTGCTCTATCTATGAGACTTTTGGACAATGTCTAATGTTAAGAACCCGGGCAGTACACACACACTTATCGTGTGTATTTGAATGTGGTAGCTAGTGGGAGCAAGACATGCGTTTTTTTAAAACCAAAGGGCTTCTCTACCGTCCCATAAGACAATATAAAACAGAAGATAAAAGATTATGGTTGGGAGGGTGGCTTAATGGCTAAGGTGTTTGCCTTACAAACACAAGGTGCAGGGTTTGAGTCTCACAGGGGATAATTGGGTAAGTTTAAAATGGCTCGCAAGGGCAGTTAGCTTAGTACTAAACTATGACCCTACCCACTATGACCCTACGCACTATTACAGTAAGTGCCATGGGGAAAAAAATGAATCTATGAAATGTATACCACTAGTGTACTACTTGTTTTATATATGAATTAAGCCCCAGGAGGTGTGTGTGTGTGTGTGTGTGAGAGAGAGAGAGAGAGAGCGAGAAAGGGGCAGAAACAAAAAGTGTACATGCTAAAGTGAGTAATACAGAAAATTAGCCTTAATTATCTATTATATTTTTCTGAAACTGTTCCTGAGCATGAAGATCCAGCTTAAGCTTATGGCGGTAAATTAAGATCTGAGGTAGCTCACTTTCTACATAGGGATTGTGGGTAGGTGAGGAGCCTGAGCACTTAATGTCTGAAGCCAAATCAAAGAACCCTGTACATTGAGGAACGGATGGAAAAGACATCAGATCAAAAGTTAAATTAAACTGCAGAAATTTGAATGTGACATCCGGGATTACAATTACTAACAAGAGAAAGGCACTGAAGCTGACTTCATTTTGAGATTACACCTAACAGGTAACATCCCATTACTCCAGAAGAAGAATCCTGTGACTAAACATTTGGATGCTTACCTCCTCCCTCCCCATTTTGATTCTTCCACTAGGTCCACCCAAATTTATCTGGGATACCCCCAGAGATTTGTTCTCTAGGGAATCTATCACTAATGATAATTTTATTAAGGATCTCTCACAGGTGTTTTCATGGGGGCTGTTTTTCTTTGGAGCTGGATATTCATCACAGGAGAGAGCTACAGACGGATGCTCATCCGAATTCCAGCCCGAGGAATCGGAAAGCATGTTTAGCTCAGCAGGGATACCAAGAATCTGTTTGCCCTGGGAGTGGCCAAGATGGTGAGCTGTTAACTGCTTCATTTCTAACATCTCTGACAGGATTTATACTAAAAAACTCAAATAGAATGTTTCAAAACTTGATGGATTTATAGTTGAGCATCTGCTGAAAGATTTACTACAAAAAAATAAGTTTGAAACCCTTTTAATTGTTTTTCCTATCAAGAAAACTACAAAGTGCTAATTGTCTTAGAATGAGCCACTCTAAGTCCAGTGTACAGGACAGTACTATGAAAAAAGACGTACAGGCTATACTAAGTAACAACAGTGAGTTCTCTGTAAAAATAGATAAATTAGAAACCAAAATGGACAGTTTTAAAGAGGAGTGTAAGAAAACAAGTTGAATTGCTGAGTGAATCTCTTAAACAACAATATTCACAAATCTCGAGTATAGAAAAGGCCATGTCTTATTTTGATGGAAGATTACTTGAAAATGAGAATAACACTGAATTTCTTCTGAAACAAAAACAGTATATTCTGGGATAAAGTAGAAGACTTGGAGAACAGGTCTAGAAGGAATAACATCAGGATTTATGAGATTCATTCAAAAGAAGAGGGAGAGACGGTATGATTCAATTCCTTAATACCTGGCTGCCTGAAACTTTGAACCTGCCTGAAGCTTTTTCCTGTGGCATCTAAAGGGCATATAGATCACTATCTCATCTTTAAAAATAACACCTTCACCAGTGATTATAAGATTTTTCTTAAGTCAAGATAAAGATTTAGTCTTAAAAGCTGCATGGACTAATTATCCAGTTAATATTAATACTGTAAGATTTGACAATGACTATTCTACAATAGTGATGGCCAGGATAAAAGCATATATTCCACTTGTTAAAAGCTTAACGAACAACAATATTAAAAGCACAAATCTTGTTTCCAGCAAAAATAAGGTTTCACTTTCCAGAAGGAAAGAAGGATTTTTAACCCCTTGGAAGATGCAGTGGACTTAATACAGAAAAATAAAATCCTAGAAGAAACAGAAGAATTGACTGGAATCTGTCAACTGTTTTGAACAGAAATGCAGCATGAGAGGGTTGGTTAATAAAAGACAAAAACAGTAAAAAACTGAAGGACAAATGAAAATCAATGTATTTCATGGTTAGGAATTATTTTTAATTTAACTAAGTGATTGAATGCTTATGAACAAGATCTGCATATTACTTTTTTACAAGGTAAATCATTTCTTTCTTTCTTTCCCTACTTCAGATGGTTACTAATTCCCTTTCTAAAATGTTAGAGCTTGATTCTTTTAGTTATGTATGAAATTAAAGAGACTTATTTTCACTTAGTTTAAAAGATGAAACTATTCATCTTATTAAAAGGTAATCATTATTATGATGAAACTTAAGTTAGGTGGCAAACGTTTTGATATCTGGCATAGTTGAGTAATGTGCTATTAAATATAATATAAGATGCAACAAATAACACTAAAGAGGCATGCTAAGTTACATTCTGGGTTCTTAAAATGGTCCAGTAGTGTGCTACTGATAGTATACTTGACATGCAAATAGCACCCAGGAAAGACCTGCTATATTATAAACGAAATACAAAAATATAGATTTTTGCATATATAAAAGTTACTATTAGAGTTATATCATATAATTAGGGTAACACTCTCACTTTTACAAGTTAAACCTGGATCACACACAGGGTGTAAACTTGCATTAAGAGAATGACAGTTGTGTCTCCTTTAAAAAATGACAGTCTGCTTTTTATTAAACATGTCATACAAATGGTGCTTTCTGAATCATTAAATGTCATTTGTTTAAGTACAGTGGCTTTTTAGTTATGGGATACTTTCAGAATTTTTTTTTTTTCTGGAGGGGTTTGAGAAATTGATGTGTGATGTGGAGGTGGCTTGGATTCACTTATGAGTGTTTTTATGTGAATTGCTATTTTCAAGCCTTTATCATGAAAACCAGCATGAAACAATTTAGAGTTATGTGCCCTTTTCTGATGCTGCAGGGGTTCTAAAATTCCAGGTTACTTCTTCCTGACTAAAAGTAAATCACAATATTTTGATTATAGGCTAAGATGTCAAAGAATACAAGTTAGATAATAAGCAAAAGACAGTGACTTGCATTCTAAACCACTGCCAGTTATTACATAGTTCTGAATGCTTGCTGCTGATAGTGTACTCAACATGCAGTAGCACCCAGGAAAGTTATACTATGCTATAAACAAAGTATAAAAAAATATAGTTTCTTACATGTGTAAAAGTTATTATTGAAAAAAGCTTCCTTTGCAGTTTAGTAGTTGTAGTTCCCGCTGGTTTCTTCCAAGTTTACCGGTTACTTCTGTCTCGCTCCATCCCTCCCTTTCAGTATCTTCTCTTTCCCCTTGTTTTCTATCTGGTTTATCATGGCTGAGAAGCCAGATAAACCTTTGGGATTTAAAAAATGCACTTCCTGTGAGCACAAGATTCCCTTGTCTGATGGCCACAGGGCTTGTGTTTACTGTCTAGGCCCAGTGCACCTAGACAGCTCCTGCAAGATGTTGGGGGGTTTAATCCACATGCGCTAGTGGACCACTGCAACAAGCTGATATTGAAGGGCTTGTTTCCTCCTCCTTCCACTCCTTAACACCTTCCACTTCAGGGGCTCAAACCCCAATTAGAAAATCCAAGGAGGCCAGGGAACACACTGCCCCTACTTTCTCCTCGGAGCCAGGTGTTTTGGCTCAGAGCTCTCCTCCCAAAAAGGCCTCACCCAAGCCAGTGTCCAGACAACCTTCTGTGCCCTCCTCCATCAGATCTACCCATAGTCTGAGCACGAGGTGGATAGATTGATGAGACAGTGTCTCGAGGCACAGATTCAGATGGGGGTACTTCTGGCTCCGTCCCCTTCTGGATCCATAAGCAGACATTCCCCTTTTTTGTCCCGTGGCTCCTTCTCCGATCTGACTTCTTGCTTTAGAGTTGTTGGGTCCGATGGTCCCGAGAACAGAGATATCAACTCTGATAGTGGTCTCCACTTCGAGTCCAGTTTCCCTGATGTGCTTGGCTCCAGTGGCTTTGGGGCCCAGTGTATCTCCGAGCTGAAGCTTAGATGTCGAGTCCAGGGGGTGTTGACTTAGAGTCTGAGGTTTTTGGAGCCATCTCTTCCCCTTGGAGGCTCGACGTTCAATAGCTCTGTTCCAGCTTCGCTCCTTGGAGCGGAGGGTGGTAGAGGTTCAGGAGAAGTCTGCTCCGACGGCTTTGGCTCAGGAGGGACGACTCAGATCTTTGCAGCCCATATGCCTTTGAGGTAGTGAAGAGGGTTCTAGCCCATCCTAGGGGATTCTCTGTTCTCCCACCATCGGGTCTTATCCCTTCCCCATGGAATGTCTCTTCTTCCACTGGAACAGCTGGTGCTGCAAAGCCCGAACCTCTTCCGTCTGTGGAACCCTGTTTTTCTTCTGATACCTCCCCGGAGTATTTTACCGAGGAGGTCCTGTGAAAGAAGAGGTGTAAAAGGAGACGCCTGATTCCTCACAGAAATCTGTCACCACAGACACAGACTTCGAAGAAGGGGGAAGGGTCTCCCAGATATCCAACCGGCGGTCTCCTTTGCAGACATCCTAGAGATCCTTTGCCAGAAGGGTTGGATGGTCCTTCCAAAGCCCTAACCCAGAGGAGTCATTGCTCTTGGAGGCCTTCGGCACTGGCCCATCTACATCCTGAGTGCCCCCCTGTTGAACCCTCTTATTGAGTTACTTTCCACCAGGACATGGAAGGATCCATACACTGTAGAGCCCATACCCAAGTGGGCTAACATGATACTAAGTGCTTCCTTAGACAAATCCCACTGGACTAAAGAGATTCCAGTAGATGCCATGGTTGTCACGGCAGTCACCATAAAGGAGCTAGCTTAGGAAAGCTCCACTGTCCATCCTAATAACAGGGATTCTAGGACTTTGGACAGTTTCAGCAAGAGGGTTTATCCTTCATCCACATTTGCTTTATGAGCGCTTACCTATTTGTCCCATTTTATCAGGCTACAGAGGGACCTGAACAAGGAACTCTTTAGATCAGTCACAGAGTCCATTTCTGAAGAGGAACGCAAGACATTTTCCTACAGAATGGCCACTGTCCAGTTGATATCTAATTTGTCCATGTGGCTAACTGCACCTATAGGGCCACCAGTTTTGGCATGGCTATTAGGCATCATGCCTGGATGCAGCAATGTGACTGAGGAACCTTTCAAGGTATGGTTTGTCAGTGCATCCTTTGATGGTTTGTCTCTGTTTGACACCACAGTTTGTGACACACTCTTCTGTAGAAAGAATGATGGGAAGACCATGTCTGCCATCGGAATCCATTTTTCCACTCCATAAAGATCCTTTTTCAGGAATCAGTGTGGAGGAAAAAAACTATAGTTCAGGAAGTCTCAAGGTTCTTTTAAAGAATCTCAGGGAGACTTTTCCCCAGAGGCATGGGAGAAACGGTTACAATGCTAAATGCCACCCCAGGGGTAGAGGGGATCCACACAATCGAGGGTCTCGGGATTCCTCCTGGGACAGAACCTTTCAGTGCTCCTGAAGGGCTTCCTGACTGACTGCTCGTCTCTGGAGGCAGTTGGGGTGCTTATCCTTGCACCCAGAAAACTGGATAACCATCAGAAACAATCAGTGGGTGCAAAGGATCATATCCAGAGGATACTCCATTCCGTTTTTAAATCTTCCCACGCCAAAAACTTACTTCCCAGATTTACCACTCAATCAGAGGGAGGCAGTAGCTATAGAAATTACAAAGCTGCTCCAAAAAAAGTAATCTAAGAGTTCCCTTTCAATCAAGTTGGATCGGGTGTCTACTCAAGGTTATTTTTAGTACCAAAGAAAAAGGGGGACCTAAGGCCAATTTTGGATCTAGCATCCCTGAAAATCAGTAAAAAAACTCAAAATTCAGGATGGTCATGATCCAATCCATTCTACGTCTTCTGAAGATGGATGACTGGATGTGCTCAATAGACCTGAAGGAAGGATTTGATCCATATCAAAATGGAGAGAAGCTTCAGACAGTATCTTCATTTCAGGCTGGTAGCTGGGAGGACATTTTCTGGGACGGATGGTCCAAGGAATGTGGTAGTCTCAGGAGACCAAATTGCATATCAGCTTTCTGGAGATTCGTGGTTCTTCTAGTGTTGCAAGGACTACACAGCTTTCTTCCTCTGGGGACCATTGCAGTTCAAATGGACAATATGTCTGTGATATGGTACATCAACAAGCAAGGGGGAACCAGATCTTACCCACTGTTGAAAAGCAATGAGAATGTCGCAGTGAGCGATCTTACCCACTGTTGAAAAGCAATGAGAGTGTGGCAATGAGCGATCTTTGCCAACCGCTTTCAAGTCGAAACACACATTCCAGGGGAGTCCAAAATTCTAGCAGACAGGCTCAGCAGAATGGTACTGATGCATCACGAGTGGTTTCTGAACCAGTCAGTGGCAAACATGATCTTCCACACATGGGCTCAACCTTGCTGCAACCTCTTTGCCTCTCCCCTCAACAACAAATGCAGCAAGTTCTTTGCCTAGACTCTTCAGGGACAGCCCCCAAGAGATACTCTAGTTTGTGCTTGGCCTCCCAGTATACTCTATGCATTTCTGCCATTACACCTGATTCCCAAATTCCTTCAGAAAGCTCATCGATTGAAGAGCAAAGTAATCCTCATTGCTCCTTTCTGTCCTCACCAGGTTTGGTTCACATTCCTTTGGTCTCATCTCCTTTGTCTGTCATGAACTCTGGAAACTCTTCCAGACCTGTTGTCCCATCCCTTGGAACAGACTCATCTCAATCTTCAAGGTTTAAGATTAACCACATGGTTTCTCCAGTTCCAGTGATGGCTAGACATTCTAGGCTTTCATCCCCAGTCCCAGAGATCAGCTCACAAAGCATCTACTAGGAAGATGTATAAGAACAAATGGAAAAAAATCTCTATTTTGGCCCCCCAGAAGCTGATAGATCCGTTTACAGCTCCCATTCCTGTGATTTTAGATTTCATGGCCTTTCTTTTCTAGAACGAAGACAGCTATTCCACAGTGAAGGTTCATTTGGCAGCCATTTCACATTAACACATTGTGGAAAACTCTGATACTCTAGCTTCTTCTAAACTATGTAAGGTTTTTCTCAGGGGCACCTTTTCACCCTGTCCCCCAATCAAGGATCCAACCCCTCTTTGGGATCTTTCTTTGGTTTTGCAACCAGCAGCTGAAGTGGATCTGAAGTTTCTCCCATGGAATACAGCTTTTTAGTTGCTATTATGTCAGCGAAAAGAGTCACCGAGCTCCAGGCCCTCTCTGCTAAACCTCCTTACTTGATCTTCCATAAGGATAGACTTTTCTTACGGACCATCCTTTTTACCTAAAGTGGCCACAGAAGCAATATCAATCAGTCCATTCATCTTCTGATTTTCTTCTGTAATTTCTGGAATAAGGGAGAATACATGCTGCATCTTTTGGATGTTCATAGGCAATTACATTTTTATCTGGACAGGAGAAAATCCTTCAGAAAATCTGACGAGCTGTTTATATCTTTTTCAGATGTGAGGAAAAACACAGCAGTTATTAAACCTACTCTGGGTAGTTGGTTGAGAGATTGCATCTCCTTTGTTTTTTCATCAAAAGTATGTCCTTGCCGGGGCCTGTCAAAACTCATTCATCGAGATCTGTGGCGACTTCTCAAGCCTTTTCCTTGAGGATGTCAATTGATATCTGTGCAGCTGCATCTTTGTCAAAGTCTCATACTTTTATTTCTCATTACAAACTAGATATCCTTTCCAGGAATAGAGCTGCTTTTGGCTCTACAGTGCTTCAGAATATCCTTCTGTAAGGACCACCCTAGGTTTGTGTATCTGGAGACTGTCCCACAGGTCAAGGAATGATTGAAAATGACAACATCAGATAAAGAAGTTCTGTTCTTACCATAACATTCCATCTGTGTTGTCCATTTTCATTCTTCCTCAACCTCCCCACCCTCCTTCCCCCAGCCTCTTTTCCATGTAGACATGACGGAGTTGATCTCTATTAGGAACTCTAGTTCCTGTAGTTCCTGTGTTGAGTCCCTGAATCTTTTTCTTCTTCTGTATCTATATAGATAACTTTATCTGTATCATTTTTAGCAAACTCTGTCTGAGGTATTCTGTAGGAAAGATGCATTATGGGATGGAGAGGAGGAACTTGAGCATTGAATCTTGAGCTTGGAAAGTGACCGAGTCAAATGGAAACCCTACAGGTCGAGGAAGAGTGAAAGTGGGCAACAAAGATGGGATGTTATGGTAAGGACATAACTTCTTTTTTGTATGCTATGTCTCCTTTAAAAAAATGACAGCTGCTTTATATTAAATGTCTCATACAAATAGTGCTTACTGAATCATTAAATGTCATTTCTTTAAATACAATAACTTTTTAGTGGTTAACATACTTTGAAATTTTTTTTATTGTATTTTAGTGATTTGGAAGGGTTTGAGGGATTGATGTGTAAAGCAGAGGTGGCTTGCATTCACTCGTGAGTGTTTTTGTGTGAGTAGTACGTGATAAACTATTCATTTGCAAGCCCTTGCCAAGAGGACCAGCTTGAAGCAGCTTAATTAGAATCATGAACACTTTTGTGTGCTGTGGGAGTTTTAAGAACTGTCCAGGTTACTACTTCCAGTCTAAAAGTAAATGATCATAATGTTTTAAATCATATGCTAAGATGTCAATGAATACAAGTTAGATAATCTAGCAATAACCAATGACTGGGTGTGGTATATTGAAGCTTTACCCACAGTTAGTGTGGTTTAATCACAAGGACGAAGCCCAGGTGATTAAACAAAGGCAACCATGGGTAAATATTCAATATACCATATCCAGTTACAACAGTTGGTTATTGCTATTTTACAATGACATTATTTAAGAAACAAATTACTTTATTTTCTTAAATAATGTCTTTGTGTAATGGCTCTGTGGTGTTCTTCCACTTTCGTTAGATATCCTGATGCTTTTTTTTATGTACTGTGCATGCGTATGGGACTTAGCATTCCCACGCTTACACAGTACATTAGTACTTTGGAAAGGAAGCAACAGAAAAAGGAAGATCTCTGTTGCTCGATTTTTTTTTTGTTATTAAAAAAGTTGAAATTCAGACACTTTAGAGGTACGAGAGAGACAGAATGGAGAAAATCCAAGGAGAATCAGGTACATTTCTTTTGTTTTGAGTAATGTACCTGATTTTCCTAGTATTTTCTCCATTCTGTTTCTCTCATATCTCTGGACTGTCTGGATTTCTAATTTTAATATTGTTTTATGGTGAAGAAAACTTAAAAAGTTATAGCATATATTAAAGGAAGAAAGTTTCCATTGGTATATGCTTGATTTACAACGGGCATGTAGGGTTGGGCTGACCAATCAATGTGCTCATTTTTGAATGTTAATGGACAGTCATTGTATAATGTAGCAATAACCCACGGCTGGGTGTGGTTAATGCTGCATTTACCCGTGGTTGGTGTGGTTTGGTCATAAGGGCGAAGTTGTTTGTATAGATACTATTAGACATAACATTTAATTAAAATAAGACTGCTTCTAACAACAGTACTAGATTAAAGCGTAGCAAACATATAAGGGTTAATATAAATGTTCCATTATATGACACACTACACTACAATTATAGCTAAAATATAAAACCTAGGAATATAACAATACTATAAGACATAGTATACAAACAGAAATAGAGAGATCAGAGTAAGTAAATATGTGTATAGTTAAAGTTTATAACTGTCTACAAGGGTGGGAGGTTGGCATAGTGATTAAGGTGTTCACCTTATAGGCACAAAGTACACGGTTTGATTCTCACATGGGGCAATTGGCTGGGCTTGGAGTGGTCCCAAGGAGAGTTAGCCTGGTACTAATTTATGAACTTACGATCCTATGATCACCTTTACACTTAGTAAATAAAATATAAGATCATCTGACCTATAAATTAATAAATATGAAAATAACAACTGACTTCCTCCCTAAAGTAGACCAAGGAGGTAATATGAAGTACAGGGAAAGATGATTGTATAGTTATTCAGTTTGGTCAACTTATACTTTATTCCATGACAGAGTGATTTAGGGTTATATCATTAGGTAATTTTTTATTTGTTTCAAAAGGTTTGTCCATAGCCAAAGATTTCATATTGTTATATGTAAATTATACAATACGTTCTGTACATAAATGCAATTTTATTATACATAAATGTCAGATTTTAAATGCTTATCTGTTAATATTAATGGATTGAATAATCCAGTAAAGAGGGCGAGTGTGTTCAAATACTTACAATTACATAAAGCACAAATAGTATTTCTACAGGAAACACATTTACTTAATAAAGATGTAAATAAACGTTCATTAAAGAATTATTTGATTTTAGCAGGTTTTGGCTTTTGAGCTAAAAAAAGAGGCACCCTCATTTTATGGAAGACCTGACCAGTAATTAAGTAAAAGATAACTATGTTGATAAAAATGGTATGTTAAGCATTGTTATAAATGGGTGGTATAACTGAGTGGAACAGAAAAGTATATACATTAGTGAAGTCTTATTGGATTCCAGGAGTTGAACTTGGAGCTAAAGATGCAAAAAAGTTACTTGGACACTATAGCCTATTACATGAACAGTGAAGTCATAATTGCATTGTATCAGACAGCGATTCCATTGCAGATATAAAAGATGAGAATAACATCTTTAGCCAAACACCTAAATAATTTTGTAACCTAATGAATTTAAAGGATATATACAAGCTCAGGAAAACAAACTCACTTAAATTTACCCATTATTCACATATGTATGGAACACAAATATTGATAACATTTTTGTCTCAAACAATCTATCACATATCAGAGAAGTTTCAGTAGTTTCATGTTCATTATCAGACCATAATGCTATAATCTTTAATATTATTTAAAAAACTGACAATCTAATACATGACAGGAGATTACCAGTGTACATTATTAAAATAAAAGGATTCAAGGATTGTTATGTTAAAGGGATCAAAAGTTTCCTAGAAATAAACATGAATAGTGAACTGACATTATCCTGTGGGATTCACTAAATGCTTACTTAAATGTAAAAGTTACAAGTTGGTATATTAGTAAAAGAAGAGAATGGGATACACTACAGGCCAAAATATACACACTAAAGTTAAATCTAAAACCAAATGACATTATCAGTCAGTCTGAACTTAAAAACTTAAATACAAAATATATTGAAATTCTAAATCGTAACATTTCAATAAACTTGGAAAATTTTTCGGGCATATTCAGTAAACCTTTTAAGCTTGTACAAACTTGCTCTTAGATCAAAGAAAATGAATTAAGTCATATCAAAGAAATGATAAGTATTTATTTATTTACATGTGTTTACCAGGTAGTGTCCGACTGGGGTAGTAGCCCATTTTCAGCAGAGATCTGGGGAGAAAACCTCTAAAAATCAAAGACAGATAAACACAGCAAAGATGTTCATGAAAATAATTTACACTATATAAGTGTAAGTTAAATAAAAACAGTGAATAACTAGATAAAAAATAGTACATCATAGGAACAAAACTGAACACGTAAACCACAAAAATCTTGATCTTGGTGAAAATTGAGACAGAAACAGCAAGCATGCCTAATTTTTGAGCAACATGTAGAGCTGAGTGAGTAACAATGAGAATTTTAGAAGTACTGAAAGTAATTCAGTCTAAGCAGTGAGGAGATGATCAGCTATAACCTTGAAGAATAGAAAGTCAGCTATAAAAGAATTAGGAGCGAGGAGCTATCCAGGAGTACTACAATGGCATAGCCACTTGCTATTAGGATATTCTTTTATTTTTGTTTTAAAAGAAGAATAGCAGGAGTTGTTTTGTAAGCTTAGGGGCAGGGCATTTCAAGACTTGGCTATTTTGTTATGAGTAGAAGGAGACACCATGATTGTTATGTGATTGTGAGCAGTGGTCTGTTGGAAGATCTAAGAGATCTGCTGTTTAGCTGTAGTTGGACTAGGGCAGAAATTGCGGGGCAGCTGTTTGGGTTGTGTATGATTTTATGGGTGAGGGGAAGTTGGTTTAGTGCTAGCCAGTTAAGTTGTAGATGAGCAGAACAGTGGTGGGCTTTATGGGGTTGATTGGTGGCAAACTGCAATTTTGTTATAGAAAGTTTCTAGATTATGAAGATCAGTCTTGCGTAAGTTGGTGAAGATGTGAGGGCAATAGAGAAGTGTAGAGAGAAGCTGGGATCTAGTGGTGGCTAGCCTGGCTTGGGGTCTTGGGTAAGGTTTGGATCTGCAGAGAGCACTGAGCTTGGAGTAGACTTTTTAATAGTAAGTGAAATATGAATATTGAATTTGAGATGGTCATCTATTGTAACACTTAGGAACTTGGCCTGGTTTGTTGGATCAATTTTGGTACCATTTGCATAATGAATAGAGAGGCATAGGGAGGTCTGCTTGGTAGTTTTGTTAGTAAAAATTTTGGGTTGAGGATGAGTTGATGGTTTGATAGGAAAGTTTCGATTTCCAGGAATGCTTTTTGCATCTTTTCTTGTTCTTATGCGGAAGGGGCTGAGTAGATAAGAGCTGTATAATCTGTGTATTGTATGATTGAGGAAAGTTGGGTTGCTGTATTAAGGTTGTTAGTAAATATGATAAATAGCAGGAGGTCAAGTATTGAACCTTGGGGTACACCGGTGGATACTGGGAGTAGTGCGGAGAGATTGTTCTCCCATTTAGTAGCCTATTGATGGTTTGATAGATAACTGTGAAACCATTTCAGGGATGTGGGGCTGAGATTGAGTGCAGCAAGTTTGTCAAGTAGTAGTTGGTGGGAAATGGTGTCAAAAGCTTTTGACATGCCTAGGAAAATTGCAGTGACTAGTTGTACTTTGTTCATAAGGTGATGAATAGCGTTGAAGGATAACAAGGCTGTGTTTGTGCTATACTGGGCTCTAAAACCATGCTGAGTATTGGCTAGGAGGTTATTTATGGTAATGTGGTTGAGTTGTAGCTGAATACGTTTCTCTAGGACTTTGGCTATGAGTGGGAGGATAGCTATGGGACAGTAGTTTGAGATTTATGTCAGCGATTTTCCAGAGGAGAGAGGCACATATTGTTCGGAGATGGAACAATTGATTAGTATAGAGATAGGATAGGCAATGGAGCCGTTATTTTTAGGAATTAATTTGGTAGTTGATCGACTGCTGGGCAGCAGGGTTTTAGTTTGCTTAGGAGCTTTCTAATGTAAGAAGTTTGAATGAGTCTAAAGTACGAGTTTGTAGTACTATGGGGAGGGGAGTGTAAAAGGTTGTTGTTTGTGGTTATTAAGGTGGTAGGAGATGGTGTTGATAAAGTTAAACTGTGAAGCTAATGATTCAAAGGTATTGGTTGTGGAAGGAGTGGGGGTGGGAGGATTTACCAGGGTTGAGGAGGAAGTTGATTGCCAGAATTTTTGTGGGTTGTGAAGGAACTTTTGTTGGGAGGTTTAGAAGTAGTGTTTTTTTATCATTGTAGATATTTTCTTAGTTTGGTTTCTTGGTTGCTGATAAGTGATGAGGTTGGATTTGTTTTTGGTGGATATGTATAGGGCTCCACCATGGCTTTCTTTTGACACTAAACAACTGATTAAACAGAGCTAGTTTGGATTTGGATGTGTATGTTTTCTGGTGGTAGCTAGGGTGTTTTAGTATTTCAAGAAATTTGTTGTTAACCTAAACCTTGATCTTACAGTGAAATTTTTATATAATGGTGACCAATCACAGCGTTTTAGTAATAGGTTAAATAGGCTGGGGAGAAATGTTTCTTACTGCAGGTGTATTTGAAGGGCATGTAAGATTGAGTTTGAATATTGTTTTCTAAGTAGAAATGTAGGGGCATGGTCATTTAGGTTGATAAGTAGGCTGCCGGCTTGGACACTCGGGTTAGGATTGTTAGTTATTATCTAGTCAAGTAATGACTCTATGTTTTTAGTGCAAGTGGAACAGTTTATAACTTGGGAGAAATTATATAGATTGATAAAGTTGAGCCAGTCTATACTAAAGTCACCTAGGATGATAGTTTCTTGACTGAAAGTATAGGCAGACCAAGAGAGGAGAAGTTCTATGTTGGGGCCATTGTTGCCAGGGGCCAGGTATGTAGCTATGATGATCATGGTTTTACGAGGATTTATTTGCAGGCAGGTGATGAGTTCGGCATTAGGGCTGTCTGGAGTTGTACAGTTTAAAGACTCTCTAAAACTAGAAAAAAACATAACTGCTACACCTCCACCTCTTTTGTTTAGTCTATCTTGTCTAATAACGCTATAATTTTTACAAGTAATTTCTGAATCTTTAATGTGAGGTTTTAACTAGTTCTCAGTAATAATAGCTATGTCAGGAGTGTAAGTGTCTAGGATAGCATGAAATTCAGTAATTTTATTCATAAGGCTTCTAAGGTTGAATTTTATTAGCTTGGATTTAGAAGTAGTTGGTAGAGAGATATGTGCCTTTGATTTAGAGGAAGTTTGGTTAGAGGAGTGTATTTGGTTAGAGGAGTATATATGAGAGTTTAGGAGCTGCAGTTGAGTTGGGGGTAAAGCATTGCTGGGTCCTGGGTTGGGATGGATGTCAGTTTGCAATTTGATTTATTTAAGGGAGTGCGGTAGTAGATTTTTAAAAATTTGGTGATAGCCTGATGGAATCTGAAAGTGGGGTCTGAGGGTTTAAGGATTTTGCATGTTTGAATGGATAAAGGAGAGAGTTGGAAGTGTTGTACAGTTGTGAGCAGATGTAGCTGTAGGGTTTGGGTGGGGGTTTATGGTAAGTTAGAGTTTTTGCATGGGGGTGATAGTAGCTAGGGCAAAAGCTGTGGCGGTCAGTGGGCTTTATGTACTACTACACTATTCTATCTTTTCTTCTCTTCCTGGCCTATAGAGTAGTAGACCTTCATATTTGGTAGGATGGTTCAGAGAGGGAGAGAAATTGTGGAGTGGAGCTGAGCCAATAAAAATGGTGAGGGGAATAGAAATTTCAGCGCTTAATATGTTAGATAAGACAGGGAGGTTGTGGAAGAACAAAGCAGGTCTGGTGAGAGGATGGGGTTGTGAATGTGATTGGAGGAGGAAGAAAAGGGGTATGGTGTTAGGTATAAATGTAATGAGAGTGAGGGTGGATGGGAATGGGGGTAGGGTTGAGAAGCAGAGTGAGCTCAAGCGAAGCAAGGACGAACAGAGCAGGATGAGCCTGAGAAGAAGATGAAACAGCTGTGAAGAGAAACAATCAGCTTCAAGATGAGTGTTTGTATGTTGTTGCCGGAGAAAAGACAGAGAGGCCAGATAGCAGAAATGTACTTGTGAGATAGCTACAGGGAGGGAGACTGATTCCGTAATGGGGAAAAAGGTGGGGTGAAAGTCTTAGCCGATAGCAGGAGCATTACAGTTGGTTTGGGATAGCATCTAGGGAAGACATGGGAACATTATGAATGCTGGAATGATGGTGAAACAGTGCAACGAGGTTTGGAATAAAAATGGGGTGGTTGGTAAGCAGGCTACTGCAGAGAGTGTGCAAGCCAAGGAACAACTGGTCAAAATATATTACATAAAGCCGATCCAGTGGCAAAGAAGACTTCTGTTGAGCAGTCAGTAGACTTGCTCTGTTGGGACCCAGCTTCTAGCAACATATATCCAGTCACTCAGGTTTTTGGGGGGGGTCACTAGTTATTCTGGTTCTCTGTAAAAATAGAAAGGAGAGAGGACTTTCTCGCTATGTACAGGACCACAAATCACTGTATACAAGAGGGCAGAGATGAGGATAATGAGGTGGAAAGTGAGGGAAAGTAGTAAAGGGGGGAGCAAATACAACTACTTTACCAGACTAGTAAGTAGAAGATAAAGGGAGCAGTAAGAAAAACGTTTAATGAGCAGGTATCATTGAGAAAAAATTTGGCAAGACACGAAAAACAGCAGGAATATAGTGCAATTATTAGTACATTTGGAGAAGTGAGAACAATGCAATTGACTGAAATATATATAACAAATGGAAAACCCTCAAAACAATGTACATTAGCAGAACACCTTTAGCATTTCAGATTGCATAAGCTGCAATGTGCTCTGGGAAGAACTTGGCTGAGGGTATCAGTGTGTTAACATCAATGGCGGAAAACGCTAAAAGCTGGTAAATACAAACTATTTCCGATGGTGCCAAAAACTACTGCTGCATAATACAGTAAATGCAATCCTTTAACGTTGGTGCCAAAAACTACTGCTGTATAGTAGTTATGTAATTGGAAAAACAGCCAATCCAGTAGCTATCTTTGAACTGTAAGTTTATTGATAAAGGAGTCTGTGGTTAGCGTCTTGGACGACTGTTAAAAAGAAAGAGAGCTGCAAAATTCACTGTAGCAGAAACATGAATGAGCAGGGATAGCTTTAAAAGTCAGGAACAGCTATGCTAAAACAGACAAGATAGAGGTAAGGCAGCCTCAGGACAGCATCTTAGAACTGCATTTGTTTAAAAAAAGGGGAGCCACGATGTTCACTGCAGTGCTAGAACATAGCGAATCAGGCAAACACTTTAATTTCAGTCTCAGCTGACAGCTATGGAATCTGTGGCGAGCATGCAATGATAAATAACTAAACATATGCAGGACAGCAATAAATTCCTCAAATCTATTCCTCAAATCTCTAAGCAGGAACAATACAGATGTCATAAAACAAGAAACAGCAGCTAGATAAAACAGAGGACGAGTATACACGTGAAACAGGCAACCAGTACAGTGCAGTTTTGCAACAAATTAACAAGGTAAATTCTTAAAGTTAGACTTACGAGGCAAGCACACTAAATAAGGAGCTTGGTCAGCAGGGTGCTACCTGGTCAGTGAGTGGGATGTAATATGGAAAGGGGTGTGGTGTTAGGTATAAATGTAATGAAAGTTTATAATAACAGCAGGGCACTATATAGATTCAGGTGGGCCAAAGTAGGGGTGGGGGAGGAGGGGTCAGGAAAGAGGATGGACTATTTCAACGTCAAGATTGGCCGAGTGGTGTAGGGAAAATGGAGTATGGGAGGGGATTGAGCCTGAGAAGACGAAACAGCTGTGAAGAGAAACAGATTCAAGGTGTTTGTATGATGTTGCCGGAGTAAAGACCGAGAGAGGCCGTATAGCAGAAATGTACTTGTGAGATAGCTACAGGGAGGGAGGCTGATTCAGTAATGGGGCAAAAGGTGGGGGTGAAAGTCTTAGCCGATAGCAGGAGCATTACAGTTGGTTTGGGATAGCATCTAGGGCAGGCATGGAAACATTATAAACACTGGAATGATGGTGAAACAGTGCAATGACGTTTGGAATAAAAATGGGGGGTAGGTAAGCAGGCTACCACAGTGTGTGTGTAGTCAAGGGAACAACTAGTCAAAATATATTACATAAAACAGATCCAATGGCAAAGAAGACGTACGTTAAGCAGTCACTAGACTTGCTGTCTTGAGACCCAGGTATTTCTAGCAGCGTATATCCAGTCACTCAATTTATGCAGGTGGGAGGTCACTAGTTCTTCTGGTTCTCTGTGAGGCAAGCAATACAGAGCCTGGTTAGCAGGATGCTACCTGGTCATGGAGTGAGATATAATATTGTAGGTTTCATAATAACGTATAAATAATAAAAATATTAAAGATATTCTTGAGGGCTTTAAAATATTTTATGAAAATATGAATAATACAAACAACCTAGATGATGATATAGTCAAAACCTTTCTAAGGGAAAATATAAATGAACAAGTGAGCAAATAAAAAATTGACAGACCATTCACTTTATCAGAAGTAATACAACAAACTAAACAATGTCACAAACCAATAAAATAAATGAGCAGTTCAATAACAATCCAACGAACACGGCTGATAATCCAAAAATTTATTACAAATCCAGTATTTAAATGTAAATTATTTAACATGGACAAAAAGTCCCATGAATCACGACAAATATGATGTATATTATTGACTATATGTTTCAATTGAATATCAATATACTTAACCATAAAATACGTTTTTGAACCTCCTGCATCTACAGTAGGGCGCAGAGGTGGATTATATAAATCTTTATGTAGTTTGGGCAGACCGAAAATAATAGGCACTCTTGGATTTTGAACATGCATATATATAAAAGCTTCTCTAGAAATTTGTTTCTGCCATAGCATGTCTTCTAAATAATAATCTATTCTAGTGTTAGAGATATTAATTTCATTCAAGGAAGCTTCAGTATAAGCATCATCATATAAAATATTCAAAAGCAATTGATTATAATCCATAGAGTTCATCGCAACGAGTCCCCCACCCTTATCGGGTTGCATAAAATGCAAATCACCTTGCGTTGACTTTAAAGTTTATAATTATAGTCATGCTGTTATTAATGTTCAGCATGCTGACATTTTCAGTAAAGGTCTCACCTTCATTCCGGGTAGAAAAGCAAGAATCACAGATTTAATAACTGATTTAAAATTGTTTGTTCGCAAATTGAATTTGGCAGTTTTGCACCACAATGCACAGACTATGGAACATAATCCATTACGTATTCCAAGTTTGTTTAATCCTCCTTTGCATCCTAAAATCAAGTTATTTGAGGATATATGTGAACTTGATTTTAGGCATCATCTTCAGTGTAACAACATGGTGTCCGGTTGTTATAATAATAATTTTTATAATGAAGATTATAACAGCTTGATGCAATTAAAAATTGCAAGGGAATAGTGAAGCTTTCCACTTCGGATGCAAGTAGTTTGAAGTTTGCTTTGGAAAGGTTTTTGACTATGGTTTCTTTGATTGGGGGAGGTGGAGGAGTGAGGATGTCAGGGTTATCAGTTTGTGGTCTGATCTGACCAAGGAGGGGGTGATAACGACTGTGGTACAATGGGCACCCATATTTGTGATGATTAAATCCAATATGTTGTCCCCTCTAGTGGGGAAACATGCTAGTTGTTCAAAGGCATTTGAATTTATAAATTCTATGAATCTCTGAGCATAGGAGTTGGAACATTGGTAGTTCGCCCAGTCTATACCAGGGTAGTTGAAATCACCCAAGATTATGGTGTTTGGTAGGACCTTTATATTTTCCAATGTCTCAAGGAATGCAGAGTGAGCATCTTGGGACATGGTGGGCGATCTATAACCGGCTACGACTTGAAATGTGGTTTTGCCTGCTGATAATTGCGCATGGATGATCTCTGGGGCATCGTGCTGCACTACTAACCTGGAGATATGGGTATCCTTGATGAATATGGATACACCTCCACCCTTTGTACTGTGATCCGGTAACTGAGGCTGGAAGGTATGATATGAATTGTAATCTGGCAGTGCTGGGGTGCTCTCTTAAGCCTTGAACCAGGTTTCCGTCACTGCACAAACATCGATTTTCTCCATGCTGAGGAGAGCCTCGAGTGTGTGCATTTTGAGGTTGAGACTTCTGGCGTTGAGTAGCATTACCCTTAGTTTTTGGTTACCTGTGCTGGTTACGGTGGTTGGTTTGTCTTTTGAGCCTTGCCTAAAAAAGGCACTATGGGGATGGCAAGAGCCTTGGCCAGTATTCGAAAACCTAGGGGTGACAGGTGCAACCCATCTCTGGCAAAACAGCGAGGCTTGTCTATCATGTCATCCCAGGCAGACAGACACTGGATCCCCTTAGAATGACACCAGAAGCTTAGCCAGTTGTTGAAATTGATCATTTTGTGTTCGTATTGTGGTATCATTCTAGGTGAAGGTAGTATGCTACTCAAGGCCAGGGTCATACCAGCTTGGGTTACATGATCAGAGAGCTCCTCAATGTCTCTTTTCATATAGTCCAGGGAGGTATGTCTTAGATTAGATGTGTCCAACCTGCGGCCCGCGGGCCGCATGCGGCCCTCAGAGCTCTGCCATGCGGCCCTCTACCTCTAACTCCAACATTGATGTATGCATGCCCCAAAACACTTTTTTGCTGTGTTTTTCGTGGCAGTGACCTGTAACTCTAACATCGGTGTGCGCATGCACCAAAGCATCCTTCTAGTTTTGATTTTTTTGTGCCAAAGAAGGGTCTGTGTGTTCGCGCCATTATTTCGTGCCAAAGAATCCATGTGTGTGTTCTTGCTGAAGAGGGACTCATCTGTGGATTTGCTGCCATTGCCTTTTAAAGAGACAGCACTTAACCTGTGTTAATAGGCAAGTATGGTGTGAGTGAGTGTATGCATGAAAGCAGAATGTTTGTGTGCGTGAAAGTAGAAGTGTGTGTGTTTATGTGTGCATGACAGAGAGACAGAGAGAGACACATGCACAAAGAGGCTAACGTACAAACAAGTTAGCTCACAAATGCATCCTTCATTAAAAGTACACTTTCATTAAATTGCAGCTTTTCTGACAAGGAGAGTGTTGTATTGAATATGAAATCATGCCTCTCAACTGTATGGATTTTTGAAGAATGTCTGGATTTTTGCCTCATCTTCCAATTTGTGTCTTTTGCTTAGGAAATAAAAGTAGTCATCCAAGGTAATGCAGTCCCAGGGATTAAGAATGAGACAGCAGCCTAGAGTTAATGGGTCAGTAATGGATTGACTAATGTGGGACTGTAGCATATAAAGTTTATTGTTTTTTTGACAAACAAAAAAATCACCCAGTACTGTCTTGTCATTGGTGGGTTCTAAGCAGTGGTAGATTGGACAACAGTAAGCATATCTTTGGTGGATCATCAATACTTGCAAATCAGGTGGGCACAATGTCATTTTTAAATGTTGGGGTTTTAGTGGTATGTGTGTGTTTGTGTTGGGAGTGCTGCAATAGTAGATGATTATTAAAGACAGAAACTTACAAACTGTGGAGAATGTTTCTTTGTTTCAAAACCTGATACTTGGGTACTAGGAATGCCAAAAATAGATTTTTAAGACATAGCTTCTTGCCATTTACAGTGGTTGGATATTTACATGTAATGGACAATGTTAGCAATATGAGTGTGGTCCTGTAGGGATCTGGAGGATGCTAAGTCTACCACTGCCAATGTCTTGTAAAGTGACCTGGAAATGGATATTGGGATGTTACTGAAAAAATACAGCAAGTGGGCTTTGAAATGTAGTTTAATTAAACAAAGTGCACTTGCAATTTACAGGCCATAATTTAATTTATTTCAGGTAGTCCAGATCCTGGTAGATTGTATACCATTAGACTTAATTAGGGAGAGGTGTCATTATGTGGAAATAAGCAGACCTAGTTTCAATGAAAGCTCTGTGGTTGTTTGCAGGTAGGAAGTTGCAGGATGTGGAGCCAATGTGTTTTATTATTTTTTAATGGATTTGTCATTTCAAAGTATGGTTTTCTTTGCTGCAAAAGAAGGCAGGATTAAATGAGCCATATAATGCTTAACTGACAATAATGGGATAGAAACATTATAATGTGATGTATAATGTTTGCAGCTACACTTGTTTCAATGGTGTCTGTGATGCATAACTATTTTTGAGCCTGTGTCCCAATTTTATTTTTCGCTTTGTCCAGAATTCTTGCTCTAAGGTTGAGAGGTATGGTTCCATGGTTCCATGCTAAATTAGAAGGTTGTATTTACCTTGGAAGACTCTTCAGCATAATTATGAGAAACAGAGCATTTTTAATATCTCCACCATACCTCTCAACCTCTTAGAGCAAAAAATCTGGACCAAGCCTAAAATGATGTGGGGACAAATAGGGACAGATTTTAAATATTGCTCTACAAACTTTGAAAGTTGATAGAATAATCGGTTTTGCAGTAGCATTAATTTTCTGAAGGATGTGGAGTCAAACTCAAATGTTTATCCTTATTTAATGACTTCAGTCCTCAGCTGTTTGCCAGAGAAGTGCAGATTTTAGGAGGAACACACCAAAAATATGAGGTAAAAATCTGGACATTCTGCGAAACTCTGCACAGTTGAGAGGTATGACACTTATTTCCAATATAAACTGCCATGTAACCTTGCAAATAACTTTCTTATTACGCTACTTTAATTCTTTTGGAATTGACAGGTATGCTTCATTGGTTCGGACGTAAGCATAGTGTGCTGTGACTGATTTCTTGCAGCAATCTGTGGCTTACTTATCACAATAACTTTTCTGTGTTTCTGGGTGTGTGATCAATTTAACAGTTTTAAAGATGTTTTCCAAAATTAAATAAATACATAATAAATAAAAAAAAAATAATCCTTTTTTCACTTTGAGCTATTGACAAAGTATGGGAATTTGTTTTTTTCAAAAGCGATGGTCAGCATTACAGCTTAGTTAAACGGTCAGTCTGTGAAAACCTTCTGCACAAATTAAAATGTCTGAATGTCAAATGGCTTTAGATTGGAGGGAAGTTATATGTTTACTCCAGTATGTAGTATGATCTTAGAGAGTTTATAGACTTCTTATTGATTTAATTTTTGCTGAGCAGTTGTTTGTTGATTTATTGATGGTCCTTTTGGTGGCGGGAAATTGCATGGATGAATCCATTTCTATTATGATTTTTTTTTTCAGATATTTTGACTTCCAGACAATTTCAGTCAGAGACTGTGTCATGTGATTACTGAGGTTGCCCATTTTACAAGTAGGGGCTCCTTTTCTGTGTGTGTGTGTGTGTGTGTGTGTGTGTGTGTATAAGAGAGAGATTTAATATGTATACTGAATATATTTTTGCACATGGAATTCTTAGTTAAATAGGCCCCTCTTCTTAGACAAGTAGACTTGAGTAACCAATATTAGATCTTAGCCATCCAGCTGGGAAAGTTTAGCATGTGGATTTTCCTTCCAGTTTGATGAAAGCTATGCTACTTACTTAAGGAGTACATTCATGGCTATCTATCCAGTTGTAGTGTTGTTGAACTACATTGTTTGATAATGAGATGAGCTTTTTACAGAAGTTGAAAGATTTGTGTCAAGAACCTGTCCATACAAAGTGGCTTGTTTATGTTGCAGTGAAGGCTGTGGTCTTTCTAGTGAGTGTTTTAAATATAACCAGTATTTCTGAGGTGGAGAAAGTCTCTTAAGGCAGGATCTTTCTTAGCCTGGAAAGCAAGCCAGTGATGAAATTTATAGGGGCCAGTGAGAGACAAAGGAAAGCAAGAAGCTTTTTAGTCTGTTTGGATAACTAAGTGAACTCAGTCCTTTGACCTTTTTTTGTCAGAAATGGTTGTAGTCTTCTTTTGGCATGGTGTTTTGCTGAGGCACGTGCCAAAAGGGGTGTTGCGCTCAATACTTGCTCTTGTAAAGGAAGAATACAGGGATGTTATGACCTCCTTGTCCCTGGATGAGATACCCTTATTAATGAGGTGGGCCATGTAAAAAGCTTTCTGTACAACGGAGACAACGTGGTGGTCAAAAGTTAGGTTTCTATTAACCTGGGTGCCCAAGCACCTCACGACTGATTGCGTGCTTACAACATTGTTATTAATGTGATAATTTGTGGGGACATCACTCTCCTCAAAGGGGATGATTGTGCATTTTTTAGCATTTAGCTTGAGGCCATGTTTCTGGCACCAGTCATTTGTTTGGGTGAGACCCTCTTGTAGCTTATTTAGAATTGTTTTATTAAGTCAGTAATATGAATTATTTACTTTATTGCAAATTTGTTGCCTTATATTTGTGGATTATAGTATTGTAGGACTGCTAATGTTGACATTGTATGTAGATGGATGGCTGGAGTGGTTTTCCCAGTGAGAAATGCTAGTGCTGTAGTGAATATCTATTTATTTGTAAAAAAATATATAAATATATTAACTAAGGCGTTAGAGTTAACTGTTAGATTAGAGAATTAAAATCAGAATGAGAATTAGAATTTTAAGGCAAATGTTAGGCATTTATTACATTTATTAATTGTTCGAATGCACCTACAGTACAGCCAGGAGGTTGACTTTGGTCTCCTGTGGCAGCAAAAGAGTTAACTATATGATATATTTTATATGCGGCCCCAAGACAATTTCTGTTCACTCAATGTGGCCCTGGCAAGCCAAAAGGTTGGACACCCCTGCTGTAGAACTCCACATCAGCAACTGAATTCAGTGTACATAGGTTTTTTATTGGATTAATGGTAACTATGCACTATTGTTTATACTTTACCATATGTTAACTGGTTCTTTTTTCTATTGTTACCACCCCTTTTTAGGTTTTCAAATAGCATTTTGAAATTCCAACTTATTTTTTGATGAAGTCCTTACTACTAATAAAGGGATGAAAGCGCTAGATATCGACTCGTGCTTACTATTATGTTTAATGCTCGATTTACGTTTTTTTTTTTTTTTAGTGAAGTTATCTTTCACAGCCTATAGAGTACTCGTGGGGTAGTATGGTGTAGAGTGCTCCTGCATGAATAGTCACCAAAATCAAACTTGCAGTAGGCAACAGATTTAATTTTTCTCAGAAAATCGCGTGTGTCCAAGACAAAGGAGTTAGTCCTGCTAGCCAAAGCTTTAATGTGATATTCCAGAAAATCTCTCTCCCCTGCTACCACCAGCCTATACAGTGGGTCTTGAAGATTCTTATGAGGCTTAAGAATTCCCAAAAACCTAGGTAACTTTGGATGGGCTACTGCTAGAAAATCATGCACTCTTCTATTGAAATCATCTTCATAAAACTGTTGCAGGGTGTCAGTGTCACATATGTTCTTTTAAGCAGAACTAGTTGTCGGAGATAAAAGTCAGTGTTACTAAGCATTGCTTCAATCTTTTGAATATATTTGTCTGTGTCAGTAACAAAAACGCCCCCTTCCTTGTTAGCTTTCATGAATTGACTTGATTTACCGGAGATCATGTTTCTGAGAACTTTAATTTCATCTCTGCTCATAGTGTAAAACTTCTCACAGCAATATCTGTTTAGGGTTCTTCTGATATCTGCGTCATGTTTACTCTCAAAAGCACTCAAGTGTCAGATTAACGCTGGAGCAAATATCACTTTTTTTCCACTATACCCTGTTCTGACCATTACTGACGGTGTCTTTCACTTTATTTTGAAAAAATACTTGCAGATTCAGCTTCTGCAGATATAGCTCAGAGAAGGTGTTCATTGTAATCATGGGGAATGAAAGTTACGTCTCTTCCAGGACATTTCTTTCTACAACAGACAGGGATTTAGAGGAGTGGTTCCAGACTTTAGCCTAGAGTTTGGGAAACCAGTTGTTGGGTAAATGGTCTGGAGCTCTTCAGCTCTCCCTTTCCTTGGCAGAACAGTTTCTGTGAGGGCAAAGGGATTTTTTTTTATTTGGTTTTAAAACAATAAATAAACAAATCAATTATAAAACAAACACAAATATTTAAATAGGTCCATAACCCTGCAACTGTCTTTTTGCGTGGTGTTGCGCACAGAGCAGTGTCGGGCAGCGCCAGTTAGCTGGGGTATACTATTTCCGGCCCCACAAAGTCTGCACTGTAAATTTTCCCCTAGAACTAGGCAAGCCTCAACTCAAGTGCTTCAGATCAGCTGCTCTTATTGCAGCACTTGCAAAACAGAAATCAGCACTTGTCCTAATCTCCTAGACAGCACTATTATTCCCCAAATTTCCTAGACAGCACTATTATAATGTAGCATAAGACCCTCGATCGTCCGCAGGACTTAAGTTCAATTTACTCTTCAAAGCATGTCAAGAGGTCAGCTACAGGTGTACTCTCCAGTTCATCTGGTGGAATTGGGCATCCTGAGGCAGTGTCACAACTGCCTCATGTATACAGACAACCCTCTCCTCTTACCTCTAGACACAAACACTTGTGTGACATGCAAATACACAGCCAGACTGGAGGCTAAGCGCTCTCAACCCATGACTGTAACAGACAGTCAAGAGGATAAGGGACACACTTGCATCACACCACCTGTCACACATGAATCTACAAAACAAGCACCGGCAAAACATACACATAAATACACAAAAACATATTCGGAGGCACTAGGTACCAATCTGAAAAAGAAACGGTGCCCTCCAAAGCAGACAAGCAAGCAACCTGCACCCCCAAACAAGCCAGAAAACACATAATTCACCTCAGCTGTGTGCCTCACAACAGCCCTTAAGGCAAAACACCATACCTAACACGCTAGTAATAGGAGACTCTATACTAAGGCACACGGATGTTCCACTCACCAGGCTGAACAAGGAGAAGGTTACTGTCAGCTGCCTGTCGGGTGCTCGGATCCGCCACATAACACAGGCACTTAGATCACTCCAGAACAAGTACAAGTATGATGCTGTCATTGTACATGTTGGTGTGAATGATCATAGATTTTTATATATATATATATGTGTGTGTGTGTGTGTGTGTGTGTGTGTGTGTGTGTGTGTGTATGTGTGTATATATATGTGTACATATATATATATATATATATATATATATATATATATATATATATATACATATATATTTATACATATATATATAGGTTCATAGGTAGGTACTAGGCTATCTGCACAAAGGCATTTATAAGCCTAGCCAGAATGTGTTGGCTTTCGCTGCCCCCTTAGATTAGTTCCCTCTGCCTCTGTCCAGCAGAGCCATTGAAGTGATCCCTGGGGTAAACTTTCTGTTTCCCATCCACTTGTCAAGGTTTTTCTTGAAGAGGGTTAGCGAAGAGCTCTGCCTAATGTAGATTGGAATCTTGTTCCAGAGCATGGGAAGTCTTTGGGACAGGAATCTATCCCTCCAGCAAGTCCTATTGTTGTGGTGAGGTTTAGATCCCTGGAGCGTGTGGCTCGAGGGGATATGGTTTTCTTTAGATGGAGCATGTCCATCAATTCTGGCTTGGACATGGCCTTGTATGTCTGGCAGAGATCACCTCTGAGTAGGTGGTATGCAACAGAGTGCAGCTGGAGTTTCTTCATTCGAGTTGCACAGGGTATCTGCTTGAGGCCAGTGATCCTCTTGGTAAGGAACTTTTGTGGTCTTTCCAGTTGTTGCAGGTGTCTTGTAAGGTACATCCCAAATGGGGCATTGTACTCTGTGATTACATCCCAAATGGGGCATTGTACTCTGTGATGGATCTGAAGAGTGATGTGTAGATGGGCCCAGTGACATCTTTCGATCTGGATGCAAAACCTTTTGTGATTAGGTGAGCCACATAGAAGGATTTTCTAACCACTTTGGCAATGTGATTATCAAAGGAGAGGTTACTATCTGCTTGGGTCCCCAGATCCCTTAGTATGTTTTCCATATTTAGGGGGCTACCACCTATGTGGTAGTTTGTGGGTACTTTGTTTTTTCCATAGGGGATGACTATGCACTTTTTGGCATTTAGCTTGAGGCCATGGTTTTGACACCAGGTATCTGTCTCAGTGAGACCCTTTTGGAGGATGTCTGTGTCAGCCGGAGAGTCAGTTATAGCCCCTAGTTTGTAGTAGTCTGTGAACTTGGTCAGCCATAGTCCTCCTGTACTTGCCTGTACCTCTGCGAAGTATATGCCGAACAGGAGGGGTCCTAGGACTGAGCCCTGGGGAATGCCACTTATAACCGGTTTAGAGTCAGACCTAGCTCCTGCAACTCTTACCATGTGGGTTCTGTCTGTGAGCCAGTTGGCAACCCATCTCGTGACATAGGGGGGGTTATGTTCAGGCTGGTGAGCTTGTCTATAATACCTGAGTGGGGAATGGTGTCAAAGGCCTTTGTGAGGTCTAGGTAGGCTGTGTGGACCACCTTTCCCTCTTCTATAGCCTTGGTAACTGTTTCAAAGAAGTCCACCAGGTTTAGGAGGCATGATCGGCCCTTAACAAAAATTCATGTGTGATAGCCAAAAGTTTAAACGAAAGTCCATTTATTGTGAACAAAGGTTTACAAAGGTTTAAGCGCTTTCATCTCATTGTAGAGACTTCATCAGAAACAATGAATTACTTTTAATTACACCTTATATAACTCCTTAATGAATGACATCACACCTTCAATTAAAAACTTTTTAAACAAACATAGCCCTACAAATGAAAACTTAAAATGTATCTCAACCCAACCCGAATAGAAACGGGACATTGAAGGAAATGATTTTTTCGTTTGGGAAAATGTTGAACACTATTAAAGCAATTAAATTAGATAATGCCTATTTGAATCAATGCTTAAATTTGAAAATAGTGCCCATGGGCTTAAGATTTTTTAAAGTCCCTATGGGTGTGGAACTTACTCATAGAATTGTTGCAGAATTTAACACACTATTTGATTCATTTGGTTTTCAATATATGAAGGCACTTATAAAATTGAATGATGAGAAATTGTGTAAATGTATTAATGACATAGAACATCTAAACCAAACTATTACACATGACACTGCATTTCCTGAATGGAACAGTTTGTATTCTAAACAATTTGACATAGCAAATGATAGAGCACAGAAAGCATTTGATAAGAAAAACAAAAAGCTAAGCAGAGATAAAGCACAGTATGAGTCACTTGAAGCTTATAAGTGGAACATTAAAGGTGAAATGCAGTATAGGAGGAGAACAGATTATGAAGATATTGATGAAGGAAATAGTTATTACAACAATAATAATACTACACAGGAAAAAATTCCACATAGAAGTCATTATAGGAAAGAGGGGGATTTTTTTCAGGTACAAAGGAAAGCACATTCAGCAAAATGGAATCAAGGGGGGAGGTGGAAGAAAAAATATTAAGTGAATTGACGAAGAATGCACCACATATCCCACTAGCAGCCGACCTTAATACATCAAGTGTTGTCTCCAAACAGGACATTATACAGGATGGAGCTGTATATATGTATAACAATTTTAAGATTTTCAACTATAGCAACATCAAGTTGGAAACAGCTCATTTTTCCCTTCTTTCTAAAGGGTTGAAATTTATACCCACGAGCCCTTTTAATGTAGTAGATAGCATAAGTGAATTGAAATTATTCACAAGGAAATTAAACCTAGCTATGCAGTTCAAGAACAAAAATGAGCTATCTGAACAGTCTAATTTATTTAAGACCAAAAGTAGTTATATACCTATTAGTCATACTTATGTAACAAATTATGAGAAAAATCAGTAAGGGATTTATATTCCTACATAGGAAAGTTAAGAGAACTAATACAAATCAGAATTTAACATGTGAAGAAAGTATATTGTTAAGAGAACTTAGATGTAATAGAACTATTAGAATTATGAAACCGGACAAGGGTGGGGGGATGGTAATTTATGATGCATTATGTTATAGTGGCATCATACATGACATCCTTTACAATTCTGGAAATTATGAACCTATATCTATTAACGAAATAAATCAAGCCTATAGGAGAATTGATATGTTTTTGGAAGATTACCTATTAGAGAATCGAATTAATGAAGAAATGTATAACTACATGTCAGTAACAGATCCAGTATTGGCTACCATAGTAGGTATTCCGAAAACTCACAAGGACACAAAAAACCCCCCTTTTCGTCCTATAATATCCGGAAGTAAGTCCAAAACCTTTAGGATAGGAGAAGTAATAGATAAATTACTAAAACCAATGTATTCTCAGATTAAACATCTGACTAAAGATTCATGGGAGTTTTTGAAAAAATACCCAGTCAATATAGACAAACAGAATCTATTATTTACATCAGTAGATGTAGTGGATCTTTTTTCTTGTATCCCCTTGGATGAAGGGTTACAGGCTTTAACCAATAGTTTGAGAAAACATTCAGGAATGACTTGGGACAGAATATCACTATTAGTGGAACTTACAAGTATTGTATTAGAAAATAACTTTATATACTATGAAGGGGAAACTTTCAGGCAGACTAAGGGAGTAGCTATGGGGGCTTGCTCTATATATGCTAACTTGGTCTTACTTGATTGGGAAGAGAACACCATTTTTGAAAGCTCATTTTTTGCTAACATACAATATTATTCGCGATTTTTGGATGATTTGTATATCTTATGGAAAGGCGACATACAAACATTTGAAGGTTTTATCAATTACCTCAATTTGTCCAGTGATTATTTGAAATTTACCAATGAGAGTAGTACATTGGGAGTCGATACTTAGATACTCTTGTTTATTTAGAGGAAGGACAGTTCAAATCCAAAATAAATAGGAAAACTACTTTTTCAAATTCCTATTTAGATTACAGTAGCAATCATCCTCACAAGTTAAAATACAATATATATAAGGGCAAGTCATAAGAGCAATGAGAATGACATCTGATAGAAAGGAAACAGAAGTAGAATTGGCTTTTATAAAGAATTTATTTAGGGAGAGAGGTTATGATGAACAGATGATGTTAGAGGTAGAAAACTATACAAGTAAGGAAGGGGGGTTTAAATACCCATCTCTACTAGGTACTCAAAGTTTAGTGACAGAAGGAATTATAAGTAAGGAAGCAAAGGATAAAAAAGAAGGAATGCTATTCAAACAAGCATGTATAGTACAATATGGACCATATTCCAATCAAGTAAAAGAAATTTTGAACAAGAATTGGCAAATATTTTCAATGGATGAAGAAACACATATGATTTTAGGGCCCAAACCACATTTTGTGTACAAGATGGGTAAGAATTTGAAATATCTATTTGAAAATAGTCTTACAAGTGATATTAATAATATGAAACATACTTGTAAATGTGGGGCTTGTGGCCAATGTAGTCATATATATACAGATAATACAATAGTCTTAGAGAATTATAATGGAACTGTAATTAGACCAGTATATGGTAATTGTCTTACCAGTATGATTATATACATTGCTAAGTGTAATATATGTCCAGCTTATTATATTGGTAGGACTGAAAGACAATTTAAGAAAAGAATATATTCCCATTTATATAGCATTAAAACTAAGGATGGAAGAAATGCGTTATTTAAGCATATAAATGATGTAGGCATAGAACACACTTTTAAATTTGCCATCCTGGAGAAAATAAAACCAAACCCGAGGGGGGGTAACATAAAGAATTGGTTGGCATTCAAAGAATATTGGTGGCAAATATACACAGACGCCATGACTTGGCCTGGAATTAATGATTACATCACAGTCAAACCACTATTGATGGTTAAGAATTAATGTTTTTAGGTCATTATAATGACATCCATAGTGATAAAAAGTAATATACAGTTTTAATGTTATAGTAATCTTTAAGGTCTAAATTCCATTATAATACATATATTTAGAACTATGTTAAATTCTCATAAGAATATAGTGTATGGTATTGACAATCTAGTATGAAGTTTTAGGTAGAAGTTATTTACTTTTACTTATATTAAGGTATATATTTAAATAGGAATATTTTAATATGAATATTAGTATGTGACATTCCTTATTTTATAAGAACATATTGTGAAATAAGTATTTTTAGTACTATTGTAAAGAATTAAAGGACTGTAACAGTATTATGCTTTTATAGTAAATCAGTTATTCAACACTGTTGCTTTAAGTAAAAAAACTTTTTGGCGCCATTACTTGTATTTAAACAGTGGTTGATGAGCATTTTAATTGTTCTGAGGAAGCTCGAGTGTATCGAGTGAAAGCGCTCAACGTCTTTTGTATTGGAATAAATTATTTTATTATATACAGTCCTGGAATACTATTTGTCAACTTTAAAGTGACTTTTCAACTTTACGTTTGAAATTGCTGATTGAAGTTTTGTTCAAATACATCTTAGGCAATTCATCTGCTTCTACTAGCTTTGGTTTTGGTTCCTGGTAACTACGAGTGTGTTCAGTGCTTTGCTCTTACTGTTTTTACTTCTGTGAGGTTTTGCAAATGTATTAAATGCATACAAGTTTGTACATTTGGCAAAAAATAAATAAAAATGTATATGTATATTGTGTTTTGTGCTGATCTAATAAATATGTTTAATAAATACTTAATAAATATTGGTACAAAAGATATAAATAACAACATTAAGTCTATTTAAAAACTCATAAATGAATTTATAATACACTACTGATGTAGTTCTATCAGTGTTCTATAAATTGAATATATAGATATGTATTTGTTCTTTAAAAACATTGTTGAATTTCTTAAATAGCAAATGAATATATACTTTTTTATTTATATGTATCAATGTATATAGATGTCTCAAACCTAAACTTTGCATACATCAAATATTATTTGCCCTTTCAATAAGTAAAGGTGTTAATGACACTGTTTCATTCAGTCCTGGGGGAAACATAGAAGCCAATCTATACTGCCACTGGCTCTCCTTCTTTTTTAATAAATTTTTCCAGTCCCCCCCTCTGGTATCTATTATAACAGTGTCCAAAATACCAAATGTAAATTTCCTAAATTCTGAACAGGATGTACTATGTTTGTATAAAGAATTAGTGTTCTTTTTATTCTTTATATCATTTAAATGTTCATATATCCTGTTCTTAAATGATCTTTCAGTCTTGCCTACGTAGAATTGTTGGCAAGTACAACATATGGCAAGATAGACCACTCCCTTGGTGTTGCAATTACCATTTTGTAAATAAACTTTGCTTTTCATAACATTGTTTAACCTAATGATGGGTTCAATGCAAATGTAGGGGCAATAGTTACACATTAGTAATGGAAGATTTATACAATGAATTCAAACAGAACAAGAGGTTTGAGCACTACAACCTCACTAAAAATGAATTCAGTCTCCTAGGGGATCTTAGGAATGACCACAGCATTTGCATTATGGTTCCAGATAAAGGTGGGGGCATTGCTATTTTTAAAAGTGAGAACTATTCTAATGCCATGAAAACACTCTTGGCTGATGAAAACACATACTGTCAAACTTCTATAAACCAAATAAATATTTCATACTCCAGAATTAATAGTCATTTGGAGGAATATTTATTAGAGGAGAGAATCAGTCCTAGCGAATATGACTTTCTTTTTACAAAATTTCCCAGGATTCCTGTATTTTTTGGGATACCAAAAATACACAAGGACATTTATAGGCCTCCTTTCAGACCTATTGTGGCAGCAAAGGGATCGAAAATACATTCATTATCTGTATATATTGATTTTCACATACAACATGTGGTACAAAAGACCCCACACTTGTTAAAAGACTCCTGGGAATTTTTGAAAAGTATAAAGCAAGATTTATTTGATGATGACGTTTTATTTTTAACCATTGATGTAAGAGACCTATTTACATGTATTCCTAAAAATGAAGGAATGAATTTATTTGAAGAAGTACTTTTTAAACATTCAGATTTGGAAAATGATAAAATTTTATTAATATGTGAATTAATGAATATAATTCCTGAGAACAATTTCTTAAGTTTTGAAGGGGAACTGTACCAACAAGTCACTGGTGTCCCTATGGGTGCCAATTGTTCACCAGTGTATTCTAATTTGGTGCTATTAGGGTGGGAAACACAGTTTGTATTTAATGGACCTTTTTGGCCTCATATTAAATTATATCTCCGATATTTGGATGATATTTTTATTATATGGGGGGGGGTGTAAAGAGGACATTATCAATTTTATTAATTATATTAACAACAGCACAACCTTTCTCTCCTTTACTTTTCAGTATAACAAGATGAATATTAATTACCTTGATACCTGTATATACAAGGATATATCTAAAAGGCAGTTCAAATCTAAAATATTTAGGAAGAAAACATTCTGCAATGCTTATTTACATTTCGACAGTTGTCATCCTATGTCACAAAAAGTTAGTATTATAAAAGGGC
Source organism: Protopterus annectens (assembly GCF_019279795.1). Lineage (NCBI taxonomy): Eukaryota > Metazoa > Chordata > Ceratodontiformes > Protopteridae > Protopterus > Protopterus annectens. The sequence goes on from NC_056737.1 coordinate 1,402,002,748, forward strand.
AAGCTATAAGAATTGCCAGGATGACTTCAAGATTTAGAAGATTTGGAATCAGAATTTATTGTGTTAAGGGAAATGTTTCTAGAGAGAGGGTACCCTTCAGATTTGATTAACACTACTTTGCACAATATACACCAACAATGGGGTAAAAATACATTCCCTTATTAGGCTCTGATGAAAGCAATATAGTGGATAGGGCCAATAGTAAAAATTTTCACACTACTTGTGTTTTAACATACAACACAAGGACGCCTGCTATTAGAAACATTTTCCAAAGAAATTGGAACATTTTTAGATCAAATGATGGTATACACAAAAAGTTGGGTAAAGGACCGGATTTTGTTAACAGAGTGGGCTTTAACATGAAACAACTTTTGGAATACAAAAGACCTTGTATCCTTCAGAACAAACGGGGTACAAAGAAATGTGGAATGTGTAACTATTGCCCCTACATTTGTGTTGAACCCATCATTAGGTTAAACAATGTTATGAAAAGCAAAGTTTATTTACAAAATGGTAATTGCAACACCAAGGGAGTGGTCTATTTGCCATATGTTGTACTTGCCAACAATTCTACGTAGGCAAGACTGAAAATGATATAAAGAATAAAAAGAACACTAATTCTTTATACAAACATAGTACATCCTGTTCAGAATTTAGGAAATTTACATTTGGTATTTTGGACACTGTTATAATAGATACCAGAGGGGGGGACTGGAAAAATTTATTAAAAAGAAGGAGAGCCAGTGACAGTATAGATTGGCTTCTATGTTTCCCCCAGGACTGAATGAAACAGTGTCATTAACACCTTTACTTATTGAAAGGGCAAATAATATTTGATGTATGCAAAGTTTAGGTTTGAGACATCTATATACATTGATATATATAAATAAAAAAGTATATATTCATTTGCTATTTAAGAAATTCAACAATGTTTTTAAAGAACAAATACATATCTATATATTCAATTTATAGAACACTGATAGAACTACATCAGTAGTGTATTATAAATTCATTTATGAGTTTTTAAATAGACTTAATGTTGTTATTTATATCTTTTGTACCAATATTTATTAAGTATTTATTAAACATATTTATTAGATCAGCACAAAACACAATATACATATACATTTTTATTTATTTTTTGCCAAATGTACAAACTTGTATGCATTTAATACATTTGGGTTGAGATAAATTTTAAGTTTTCATTTGTAGGGCTATGTTTGTTTAAAAAGTTTTTAATTGAAGGTGTGATGTCATTCATTAAGGAGTTATATAAGGTGTAATTAAAAGTAATTCATTGTTTCTGATGAAGTCTCTACAATGAGATGAAAGCGCTTAAACCTTTGTAAACCTTTGTTCACAATAAATGGACTTTCGTTTAAACTTTTGGCTATCACACATGAATTTTTGTTCTGGTATTTGCCTTGGTGTCCTGGATTCCTGGATTCCTGGTTCACTTGGTATATAACCAACAGTTTGGCTGGTTACTTTTTGTCTTTCGTTTTTGGTGTCATCGGTGTATTTGAGCCATGGATGTCTCTGGGGAATTTAATCTCTCAAACACAACGCTTGCCAAGGATCATGGAGCGGAAATAAAAGAACTACGGGGAGAATTATCCCAATTAAAAGGTGAACTTACAAAGCTTTTGGATTTATTAACGCCTATAAACAACGGAGATGTGAACAATCCTTCCTTTATGGGTGAGCGTAATGTGTTTGTGCCTCCAGGATATGGTATACAACACACTAACGGTGTGGGACTTCCGTTTTTTCAACCTAACTTGGGCAACCAGGTTAGGATGGTTCATAGCAGTCGCGAAACAGAGAAACAGGGTTTTCAAGAAGGTGTTGGCAGAAATGTGGATTGTAGTCGTTCTCATGGTACAAAAGATGTTACTAATGAATGTCGTGATGACCAGGGTCCTTCTCCAATCCTCATCGATTCAGGAAATACCTCTCATACAAACGACATTGTCCGACCTAAAACAGGTACTGTTTTCTTGCCTTTGAGTAACACTGAGAGACTTTCTAACCATCATTTGATGGATAGAAACGATAAGAACGATAAGAATGGTGGCGTTACAATGGGTTCTCGTTCAGGGACAATTTCCCAACAAGAAGCCACCAATAGATTCGATAAAGTATTTTCCAAGAAATTTTGTTTTCTTGCTAGTAAAAACTCTAACTCTAATGTTCAAAATGTTCAACACAAGGACAAGGACTATGACAACGAGTCCTTAAAAGATTTAATTTTTTCCATGGAAAAGAGACTATTTAGATTTAAGAGTTTAGAAATCGATATTGCATATCTAAAACAATGTATTGAGTTAAAGATTGTGCCACAAGGGCTTAGAATATTTAAATTTCCCTTTGGGATAGAATATTCAGAGGACATCATGAATGATTTTTGTGATTATTTTAATGAAATTGGTTTGGGTCTCTTAAACAAAACAGTACATTATTATGAAATACAGAAAGAGAATGTTTTAAAACATGTTCAAAGTTTGGACAACATTATCAGAAATGATTTATTATTTTCCCATTACAGTACTATGTACTTTAAAATGCTGGATAAAGTGGAAAATAGATGTTTCAATATTTTTCAAAAGAAAAAAAGAAAAATTATTAGGGATCAGAAAAGCTGTCATGACAATGTTGCATATATAAACAAGAATCACAAACTATCTTACAATATGTCTAACAGAAATAAATTTATACATAAACAACAACAAAGACATGACAGTATGGGATATTCACCTAGATTCTCACCTACTTCCAGAGTTCATTATACAGAACAGATGGAAGAATGGGTGGAAGAAGGTAGGGAAACTCATAATTTAGATGAAAGGGATTTTCCCACCCTCAGGCGCTCAGAGAGACTGGCACAGCATTACAACAACAAAGGGGAGTACAACAGAACATACTATCCCCAGAAAAAGAATCAATATTCACATCAAATGCATGCTTTTTAGAGTTCAACAATGACAACAGCTCTACTGCATCAGTAGATCATATTTCATTTAAGAAAGATGGTTTCACCATCTACAACTATTCAGACTTAGTTATTACTGAGGATTATTTCAACCTTTTTTCTAAAGGAATCAAGTTCATCCCCACCCATGCGGGTGACCTTGTAGAAAGTATAGAAGGTCTCAAGCTTTATGTAAGAAAATTAAATCTAAAGCTACTTTTTGAACCTACACAGGAGAATGCTACAAACTACGCAGAAACTATAGATAAAATAAAAAAGAAGAGTATTTACAACCCACCATTACACCCTTTATTAGAAACCTATGAAAAATTAGTAATGGAAGATTTATACAATGAATTCAAACAGAACAAGAGGTTTGAGCACTACAACCTCACTAAAAATGAATTCAGTCTTCTAGGGGATCTTAGGAATGACCACAGCATTCGCATTATGGTTCCAGATAAAGGTGGGGGCATTGCTATTTTTAAAAGTGAGAACTATTCTAATGCCATGAAAACACTCTTGGCTGATGAAAACACATACTGTCAAACTTCTATAAACCAAATAAATATTTCATACTCCAGAATTAATAGTCATTTGGAGGAATATTTATTAGAGGAGAGAATCAGTCCTTAATATGACTTTCTTTTACAAAATTTCCCAGGATTCCTGTATTTTTGGGATACCAAAAATACACAAGGACATTTATAGGCCTCCTTTCAGACCTATTGTGGCAGCAAAGGGATCAAAATACATTCATTATCTGTATATATTGATTTTCACATACAACATGTGGTACAAAAGACCCCACACTTGTTAAAAGACTCCTGGGAATTTTTGAAAAGTATAAAGCAAGATTTATTTGATGATGACGCTTATTTTTAACCATTGATGTAAGAGACCTATTTACATGTATTCCTAAAATGAAGGAATGAATTTATTTGAAGAAGTACTTTTTAAACATTCAGATTTGGAAAATGATAAAATTTTATTAATATGTGAATTAATGAATATAATTCTTGAGAACAATTTCTTAAGTTTTGAAGGGGAACTGTACCAACAAGTCACTGGTGTCCCTATGGGTGCCAATTGTTCACCAGTGTATTCTAATTTGGTGCTATTAGGCTGGGAAACACAGTTTGTATTTAATGGACCTTTTTGGCCTCATATTAAATTATATCTCCGATATTTGGATGATATTTTTATTATATGGGGGGGGTGTAAAGAGGACATTATCAATTTTATTAATTATATTAACAACAGCACAACCTTTCTCTCCTTTACTTTTCAGTATAACAAGATGAATATTAATTACCTTGATACCTGTATATACAAGGATATATCTAAAAGACAGTTCAAATCTAAAATATTTAGGAAGAAAACATTCTGCAATGCTTATTTACATTTCGACAGTTGTCATCCTATGTCACAAAAAGTTAGTATTATAAAAGGGCAAGCTATAAGAATTGCCAGGATGACTTCTCATTTAGAAGATTTGGAATCAGAATTTATTGTGTTAAGGGAAATGTTTCTAGAGAGAGGGTACCCTTCAGATTTGATTAACACTACTTTGCACAATATACACCAACAATGGGGTAAAAAATACATTCCCTTATTAGGCTCTGATGAAAGCAATATAGTGGATAGGGCCAATAGTAAAAATTTTCACACTACTTGTGTTTTAACATACAACACAAGGACGCCTGCTATTAGAAACATTTTCCAAAGAAATTGGAACATTTTTAGATCAAATGATGGTATACACAAAAAGTTGGGTAAAGGACCGGATTTTGTTAACAGAGTGGGCTTTAACATGAAACAACTTTTGGAATACAAAAGACCTTGTATCCTTCAGAACAAACGGGGTACAAAGAAATGTGGAATGTGTAACTATTGCCCCTACATTTGTGTTGAACCCATCATTAGGTTAAACAATGTTATGAAAAGCAAAGTTTATTTACAAAATGGTAATTGCAACACCAAGGGAGTGGTCTATCTTGCCATATGTTGTACTTGCCAACAATTCTACGTAGGCAAGACTGAAAGATCATTTAAGAACAGGATATATGAACATTTAAATGATATAAAGAATAAAAAGAACACTAATTCTTTATACAAACATAGTACATCCTGTTCAGAATTTAGGAAATTTACATTTGGTATTTTGGACACTGTTATAATAGATACCAGAGGGGGGGACTGGAAAAATTTATTAAAAAAGAAGGAGAGCCAGTGGCAGTATAGATTGGCTTCTATGTTTCCCCCAGGACTGAATGAAACAGTGTCATTAACACCTTTACTTATTGAAAGGGCAAATAATATTTGATGTATGCAAAGTTTAGGTTTGAGACATCTATATACATTGATACATATAAATAAAAAAGTATATATTCATTTGCTATTTATGAAATTCAACAATGTTTTTAAAGAACAAATATATATCTATATATTCAATTTATAGAACACTGATAGAACTACATCAGTAGTGTATTTAAAATTCATTTATGAGTTTTTAAATAGACTTAATGTTGTTATTTATATCTTTTGTACCAATATTTATTAAGTATTTATTAAACATATTTATTAGATCAGCACAAAACAGAATATACATATACATTTTTATTTATTTTTTGCCAAATGTACAAACTTGTATGCATTTAATACATTTGGGTTGAGATAAATTTTAAGTTTTCATTTGTAGGGCTATGTTTGTTTAAAAAGTTTTAATTGAAGGTGTGATGTCATTCATTAAGGAGTTATATAAGGTGTAATTAAAAGTAATTCATTGTTTCTGATGAAGTCTCTACAATGAGATGAAAGCGCTTAAACCTTTGTAAACCTTTGTTCACAATAAATGGACTTTCGTTTAAACTTTTGGCTATCACACATGAATTTTTGTTCTGGTATTTGCCTTGGTGTCCTGGATTCCTGGATTCCTGGTTCATTTGGTATATAACCAACAGTTTGGCTGGTTACTTTTTGTCTTTCGTTTTCGGCCCTTAACAAAGTCAAACTGGGTAGGGTCCAGTTTTTGGAGGTTTCCAGTGTCTCTGTTAAAGAGATCCATGATGATGCGCTCCATAGCTTTGCAGACCAAGGTAGTCAGGCTTATAGGGCGATGGTTCCCAGGGTCCGTTGTGGCTCCACCTTTGTGGTGCGGAATAACCGTTGCTGTGCACCACTCTGTGGGCACGTAGCCTGTGGAGAGGCTGAGTTTAAACAGTGTGTTTAGGTGAGGGATAGGTTCATAGGTTGGTACTAAGCTATCGCCTCTAGGGCCTATGCAAGCCTAGCCATAACAATTCCCTGGCTATTTCTTCCCACACTATTTGCTTCCCCGAACCCCTGCCTAGCAGGGCGACTGACGTGATCCCTGGGGTGAATTTCCTTTCTCCCATCCAGTCATCAAGGTTCCTTTTGAAGAGGGCCAAAGAGGTGCTCTGCTTGACATGTATGGGAAGTCTGTGGGTTAGGAACCTATCCCTCCAGCATGTTTTGTTTATTGTGATGACAAGGTTTAGATCCCTGGAGCGTGTGGCTCTGAGAGATTGGGATTTATTTAAGTGTAGCATGTCCAACAGCTTTGAGTTCATCTTTGAGCTCATGTAGGATGCAGCCTGGTACACCATCCGGTCCCATTGATGCTGTGTTTTTGGCTTTGGAGAGGGCTGTTTTAACCTGTGTGTCTGTGATTTCAGGGGCACTACATTCTTCTGATATAGTTATGTGCCCTGTTGGGGGTGAGAGTGGGGGTGAAGTTTGCACTGAACCTGTCTGCCAGGATGTTGACTATATTGGTTGGTTCAGTGTATTTTGTGCCATTCTGCACCAACTCCGAGCAGATCTGAGAACTGCCGCTTAGATTCTTGACATAGCTAAAGAATGCCTTGTGGTTATCTTTGGAGTCCATGGCAATTTTTCTTTCAAAGCTAGCCTTGGATGATTTTATGACAGAACGTAGTTTCTTGCTGATACTGATCAGGGATGTCTTCCCTTCTTGGGATTTCACTCTTTTCTGTACTAGTTTCCTCCTTCTATAGTATAGGTTGTTTATGGCAGGGGTCCACCAGACTGGTTTCCTATTCTTGGAGGAATGAGTCTTGGTTTTGTTTGGGATAGCACGATCCATGCATTCTTGTAGGTGCCCGTAGAGTGCATTAGTAAAGGATTTTGCAGCTTGGACAACGTTATCCTTTAGCATGTGGGCTTTGAAACTTCCCACCTCAGTCTTAAGTAACGTGAAGTTTGCTTTTGAAAAGTTTTTCACGGTGGTTTCTTTGACGGGGGTGGTGGCAGAATGTGCATATCCAGTGTGATTAGTTTATGGTCAGATCTAACCAGCGAGGGGTTGACCTCCGGTGTGGAACACCGGTCGTCCATGTTGGTGATGACCAGTTCCAGTATGTTGTCACCTCTGGTGGAGGTGTCGACCAGTTGATCCAGGGCATTTGATTTTATAAATTCTAGGAAATGTTGGGCAAGGGAGTTTGTACTGAGTAGTTCTCCCATTTAATGTTTGGGTAATTGAAATCACCCAATATCACGGTGTTTGGTAGGACCTTTATGTCTCCCAGTGTTTCCAGGAATGCGGAGTGGGGGTCCTGGGACATGGTGGGTGACCTGTAGCAAGCTATAATTTCAATAGCAGTTTTGCCCGTTGGTAGTTGCAAGTGGATGATCTCTGAAGCCACTAACCTGGAGGTGTGGGTATCCTTGATGAATATGGATACTCCTCCACCTTTTGTATTTCTGTCTGGGTTTTGTGACCGAAATGTATGGTATGAGTTGTAGCCTGGTAGTGCTGGGGTGCTCTCTGGAGCCTTAAACCAGGTTTCTGTTACTGCACATATATCGATTTTTTTTCCATACTGAGGAGTGCCTCGAGTGTGTGCATTTTGAGGTTTAGACTTTTGGCATTGAGCAGCATTACCCTCAGTTTTTTGTTACTTGTGCTATTTACGGTGGTGAGTTTGTCTTTTGAGCCTTGCCTAAAAAAGGCACTATGGGGGTGGCAAGAGCCTTGGCCAGTATTCGAAAGCCTAAGGGTGACAGTCATCTCTAGCAAAGCAGCGTGGCTTGTCGAGCATGTCATTCCAGGCTGACAGACACTGGATCCCCTTTGAATGACACCAGAAGCTTAGCCAATTGTTGAAATTGATATTTTTTTCTCTATACTGTGGTATCATTCTTGTTTAGGGCAGGATGCTACTCAGGGTCAAGGTCAAACCGGCCTGGGCTACGTGAACAGGGTGCTCCTCCATGTCTCTTTTCATGTAGTCCAGGGAGGTACGGCTCAGATCATTCACACCAACATGGACAATGACAAAGTCATATTTGTACTTGTTCTGGAGTGACCTGAGTGCTTGTGTTATATGGCGGATCCTGGCACTTGACAGCCAATTAACAGTAACCTTCTCATTGTTCAGCCTAGTGAGTGGGACATCAGTGTGCCTGACTGTAGAGTCACCTATTACTAGTGTGTTTGGTATGTTATTTTGCCTTAAGGGCTGTGATTGTGTGTCACACTGGTTTTGTGAAGTATGTGTTTCACGGTTTGTGTTGAGGGGTGGAGGTTGCTTGGATGCCTGCTTTAGAGGTCTCTGTTGCTTTTGCAGATTTTTATTTAGAGCCTCCGAGTATGTTTTTGTGTATTTATGTGTGTTTTTTGCCAGTGCTGTTTACATAAAGTCTATGTGAGACTGGTGGTGTGATGCAATTAATTCCCTTCTCCTCTTGACTGCCTGGTCCAGTCTTGGGTTGAGAGAGCTTAGCCTCCAGTTTGGCTGTATAATTGCATCTCTCGCATGTATTAGTGTTTGGTGGAAGGAGGAGAAGGTTGTCTGTGTACATGAGGCAATTGTAACATTGCCTCAAAATGCCCAGATTCACCAGTTGGACTGGAGAGTACACTTGAAATTGCCCTTTGGGCATGCCTGGATAGGTACAATGAACTTTTTTACTGACTGGCTGGTAAGGTCGAATAGAGAGCCTTGTCCTTCTCTACAGTATAGGGGGGTCTAGTGCTAAGGTTTATTAGTGCTTGCTATGAGTTTTGGGCAAGTGCCGGCATGAGAAGTGAATGATTTGACGGATAAGTTGAAAGTTTGTCTAGTTCCAAGGGGAAAATTGAAGAGTAGACTTTGTGGATCCGGGAATAGTTCTACCTTGGCCAACTGGCGCTGCTCGGCATGCAAAACAGCGCAAATGCGGGTTTTATAGCAGGGAAATGAAAGAGAAATTAGTCCAAAATGGCCAATAAACTACTAATTTCTTGGCTGAAACCACTCCTCCAGGGACAGATAGGCTGCTCAAAGCTCCCTCTCTCACAGTGAACAGAGAAAGTTCCTTCTATCCAAGTAAGGTATGGGCAAACACAGAAACTTTTAACACACCCCTGAATTCAGCACTAACCTGAAAACTGGACTAAACTAGCTTAGGAAGGTGGGAAAAAAAAGAAGTTATGTACTCACCATAACGTTCCATCTGAGTAGGTAACTTCATTTGTCAGCAACCTGTGGGTATCGGATCCGAGCCGGCAGCTTTCCAAGCTAGAGATCCGAGCTTCTAGCTCCTCCCTCTTACCCACAATACCCTGCTACCTCCTTCCAGTCCTTTGATCGAGTTTGCCCAAATGTCAGCCAACACTAACACAAACACAAATCTAAACCTCCTAACCTGATATCTGTGAAGAGTGGATCACTTAATCATTCGTGGAATGAACTACAGTTTAGGGGGACAGAGGGGGGGTTGGTTGTTGACAAATGAAGTTACCTACTCAGATGGAACATTATGGTAAGTACATAACTTCTTTATCTGAAGTAGTTAACTTCATTTGATCAGCAACCTGTGGGACAGAGTCCCCAGCTACCAAAAACTTGGGAGGTCCTCAAGGAAAAATATTCCGGAGCACTGCAGAGCCAAAGGCTGCCCTACCTCTGGATATCGGATCTAATTTATAATGAGAAATAAGGGTATGAGAGGAAGCCCAAGTAGTGGCCAAACAAATGTCATCCAAGGGTACCCTTGACCAAAAAGCGGCAGAAGTAGCCATAGAACGGGTAGAATGAGCACGAACCCCTACGGGCTCAGGCCGACCAGAAATTTTGTATGTAAGTAAGATGCATTGGGATATCCACCTAGCTAGGGTCACCTTTGTTACATATTTGCCCAGAGATGGCTTAGCAAAGGAGACAAAGAGCTGCTCCAACTTGTGAGGCAGCAGTTCTGTGCAAATAAAAACGCAATTGTCTATGTACATCTAATGAATGTAGTCTGTACTCTCTTTTGTTCTGGTAGTTAGGGAAGAAAACAGGTAGATTAATGGATTGGTTGATGTTAGCCTCGGAAGCCACTTTGGGTAAAAAGGAGGGATTAGTCCTGAGGGATACGCTGTCCTTATGGAAGACAAGATACGGGGAGGTGTAGTACAAAGAGCCTGAAGCTCCGACACCCTTCTAGCTGAGGTAATAGCAATCAAGAAGGCAGTTTTCCAAGACAAATACTTTAAGTCAACCGAAGCTGCAGGCTCAAAGGGGGGGGGGGCTAGGGGGGGGCTAGTAAGAGCCTGGAGGACTAAGGTTAGATCCCACGGGGGAACCGCATTCTTGACTGGAGGTCTTAAAAGGAAGGTACCCTTCAAGAAGGTCTTACAGATCTTAGAGGAAGCTACCCTTCAAGAAGGTCTTACAGATCTTAGAGGAAGCTAAAGGACCAAGGTTGTCTCCTATGTGAAAATGGAAGATGGCTGCCATTTGAACCTTCACAGTTGACGAACTGGCCCCTTGATGTAAGATGTGGGATAAGAACTCAAGTACTGTTGGAATAGGAGCCGTAAAGGGGTCCAGATTCCTTTGCCCGGCCCAGATACAAAAACGTTTCCATTTACTGTTGTAAACTTTCCTGGTAGAAGGTTTATGTGCTGCCACCAGGATGGATTTCACTGTGGATGAGATGCCGGGAGTCCTAGCCACTAATGGAACTGGATCAGCCAAGCGGAAAGCTTGAGGTCATCCAGGTTCAGAGTTTTCAATCCCGAAAGATGAAAAATCAGATCCGGAATGGGATCTAAGATCCAAGGAGGAGCCATGAGGTGAGACCGTATGTATGGGAACCAGGTTTGACGAGGCCAGAATGGGGCTATGAGGATAACTTTGCTCCCCAACCGCTGAGCTTTCTGCAAGAATTTAGTCATTAACGGAAGAGGAGGATAAGCATAAAGAAGACCAGATGGCCAAGCATGAACTAGAGCGTCTCTGGAGGTCTCCCCCGGAGGGGGGATTAGGGTGAAAAACTTGCTGCACTTTGCATTCGAAGGCAATGCGAACAGATCGCAGCAAGGTTGACCCCATTTGAGGAAGATCTGTTTCGCCACTAAGGGGTTCAGAGACCACTCGCAAGGTGAGAGGATAGTCCGACTCAGCTTGTCCCCTAGAATGTTGGACCGACCCGGAATGTGCGTTGCTAGCAGAAAACGGTTGGTGGAAATCGCCCACTCCCAAACTCTCATGGCCTCTCGGCAAAGGGGGTAAGACCTGGTTCCTCCCTGTTTGTTGATGTACCAGATGACTGACATGTCAGTCTGAATTGCAATAGTCCTTAGAGGAAGGAGGGCATAAAGAACTTGCAATGCTAGAAGCACCGCCCTCCTCTCCAGAACATTGATATGCAGAACGGTCTCTGTTGGAGTCCATGTGCCTTGGACGGTTCTGCCCATGCAATGCCCCCCCACCCTAGGCGAGAAGTGTCCGTGGTCACCGTGGCTTGGGGTAGAGTCATCAAAAAGAGCCGTCCCTCCCGAAGCTCTCGGGAATGAAGCCACTAAAGTAGAGATTCCCTGCAAAACCTGCTGAGGGGAATCGAAGAGTACAATGGATGTCGAAGGATGGACCACTGGACCTGTAAAGTCCATTGAAGAACCCTCATATTCAGGCGGGCTAGGGGTGAAAGGTAGATAGCTGCTGCCATTGACCCTAGAGCCCTCAGGACTAATTCTGCTGTGGGGCCGGAGACTGAAGAAGGGCTAAGACATGGAGAGTTAAGATTGCGGAGTCTGTCCGATGTCAGGAAGGCCTTGGACTGCAGCGTGTCTATTCTGGCCTCTATGAAGTCCAGGACCTGAGCAGTTTGAAGGGACGATTTTTTGTAATTTATGGTGATCCCCAACTGATGGGCCAGATGCATGAAATAATCCCTGGCCCAGCATACTAGATGCCTGGTGGGAGCGGCGAGGAGCCAGTCGTCAAGGTAAGGAAAGACCTGTATTCCTTGAAGTCTCAGGTGGGCCGCTACAACTGCCATGACCTTGGTGAACACCCTGGCGGCTGTGGTGAGGCCAGAAGGGAGGACCCTGAACTGATAATGAGTGGCCCCTAACCAAAAGCGGAGAAACCTCCTGGATCGCCTGTTCATTAGAATGTGATAGCACGCATCCTTGAGGTCTATGGAGCACATCCAGTCGTTCTCCTGTAGGAGAGGGAGAATAGATTGAATGGTGACCATCCAAAATTTTTCCTTGGCAATGGATAGGTTCAATGCAGACAGGTCGAGAATTGACTTTAAGTCCCCCGTCTTTTTTGGCACCAAAAAGAACCTGGAGTAAATGCCTAATCCGGACTGGTCTGGGGGGAACGCGCTGGATGCCTCTTTTTCTTAGCAGCTCAAAAGCTGCAGTCTCCCTCTGATTGGGTAGGCCTCCCAATTGAGGGGTAGGATTCACAAAGGGAATAGAATAACCTCTGGATATTATTTGGAGCACTCAGCGATCTGTCGTAATGGGCTCCCAATGTGCTAGGTGTTCCGAAAAACACCCCCGACTGCCTCCAGAGAGGAGCAGTCGGGCAACCCCTCAGGGTTGCTGCGTGGGTCGATCGGAAAAGGGTTCCCTCAACCCAAAATTCTTCGCCCCCCCCCTCTGCCTCTGGGCCAGCGTCCACCTTGTCCTCCCCTGCCTCTGAAGGACAAAGGGTCCGGAGCGAAACGGGATTGTTGAGATTTCCAGAACCACATCTTCTTTTGCCCTCTCTGGCTCCTGAA